>NC_086448.1:180432219-180679719 GCF_028390025.1 Pseudophryne corroboree
CAAGGCCCTGACTACGTCCAACAACTTGGAGTCCTCCAAGTCACTAGTAGCCGCAGGTACCACAATAGGTTGGTTCAGATGAAACACTGAAACCACCTTAGGGAGCAAATGAGGACGAGTCCTCAATTCCGCCCTGTCTGAATGAAAGATCAGATAAGGGCTTTTACAGGATAAAGCCCGCCAATTCTGACACGCGCCTGGCCGAGGCCAGGGCCAACAACATGACCACTTTCCATGTGAGATATTTTAACTCCACAGATTCAAGTGGTTCAAACAAATGTGACTTTAGGAACCCCAAAACTACATTGAGATCCCAAGGTGCCACTGGAGGCACAAAAGGAGGCTGTATATGCAGTACCCCTTTTACAAACGTCTGAACTTCAGGAACTGAAGCTAGTTCTTTCTGGAAGAAAATTGACAGGGCCGAAATTTGAACCTTAATGGACCCCAATTTTAGGCCCATAGACACTCCTGTTTGCAGGAAATGCAGGAATCGACCTTGTTGAAATTCCTCCATCGGGGCCTTACTGGCCTCGCACCACGCAACATATTTTCGCCTAATGCGGTGATAATGCTTTGCGGTTACATCCTTCCTGGCTTTGATCAGGGTAGGGATGACTTCATCCGGAATGCCTTTTTCCTTCAGGATCCGGCGTTCAACCGCCCTGCCGTCAAACGCAGCCGCGGTAAGTCTTGGAATAGATAGGGTCCTTGATGGAGCAGGTCCCTTCTTAGAGGTAGAGGCCACGGGTCCTCCGTGAGCATCTCTTGAAGTTCCGGGTACCAAGTCCTTCTTGGCCAATCCGGAGCCACGAGTATAGTTCTTACTCCCCTCCGTCTTATAATTCTCAATACTTTTGGTAGGAGAGGAAGAGGAGGGAACACATACACTGACTGGTACACCCACGGAGTTACCAGAGCGTCCACAGCTATTGCCTGAGGGTCCCTTGACCTGGCGCAATACCTGTCCAATTTTTTGTTTAGGCGGGACGCCATCATGTCCACCTTTGGTTTTTCCCAACGGATTACAATCATGTGGAAGACTTCTGCTGAGGAAGTCTGTTTCCCAGTTGTCTACTCCCGGAATGAACATTGCTGACAATGCTATCACATGATTTTCCGCCCAGCGAAAAATCCTTGCAGCTTCTGCCATTGCCCTCCTGCTTCTTGTGCCGCCCTGTCTGTCTACGTGGGCGACTGCCGTGATGTTGTCCGACTGGATCAGCACCGGCTGACCTTGAAGCAGAGGTCTTGCTTGGCTTAGGGCATTGTAAATGGCCCTTAGCTCCAAGATATTTATGTGAAGTGATGTCTCCAGGCTTGACCACAAGCCCTGGAAATTTCTTCCCTGTGTGACTGCTCCCCAGCCTCGCAGGCTGGCATCCGTGGTCACCAGGACCCAGTCCTGAATGCCGAATCTGCGCCCTCTAGAAGATGAGCACTCTGCAACCACCACAGGAGAGACACCCTTGTCTTTGGTGACAGGGTTATCCGCTGATGCATCTGAAGATGCGATCCGAACCACTTTTCCAGCAGGTCCCACTGGAAAGTTCTTGCGTGGAATCTGCCGAATGGAATTGCTTCGTAGGAAGCCACCATTTTTCCCAGGACCCTTGTGCACTGATGCACTGACACTTGGCCTGGTTTTAGGAGGTTTCTGACTAGTTCGGATAACTCCCTGGCTTTCTCCTCCTGGAGAAACACCTTTTTCTGGACTGTGTCCAGGATCATCCTTAGGAATAGAAGACGTGTCGTCGGGATCAGCTGCGATTTTGGAATATTAAGAATCCAACCGTGCTGCCGCAACACTACTTGAGATAGTGCTACCCCGACTACCAACTGTTCCCTGGATCTTGCCCTTATCCGGAGATCATCCAAGTAAGGGATAATTAAAACTCCCTTCCTTCGAAGGAGTATCATCATTTCGGCCATTACTTTGGTAAAGACCCGGGGTGCCGTGGACAAACCAAACGGCAGCGTCTGAAACTGATAGTGACAGTTCTGTACCACAAACCTGAGGTACCCTTGGTGAGAAGGGTAAATTGGGACATGGAGATAAGCATCCTTGATGTCCAGAGACACCATATAATCCCCTTCTTCCAGGTTTGCCATCACCGCTCTGAGTGACTCCATCTTGAATTTGAACCTTTGTATGTAAGTGTTCAAGGATTTCAGATTTAAATTAGGTCTCACCGAGCCGTCCGGCTTCGGTACCACAAACAGCGTGGAATAATACCCCTTTCCCTGTTGTAGGAGGGGTACCTTGATTATCACCTGCTGGGAATACAGCTTGTGAATGGCTTCCCATACCGCCTCCCTGTCGGAGGGAGACGTCGGTAAAGCAGACTTTAGGAAAACGGCGAAGGGGAGACGTCTCGAATTCCAATTTGTACCCCTGAGATACCACCTGAAGGATCCAGGGGTCCACCTGTGAGTGAGCCCACTGCACGCTGAAATTTTTGAGACGGGCCCCCACCGTGCCTGAGTCCGCTTGTAAAGCCCCAGCGTCATGCTGAGGACTTGGCAGAAAACGGGAGAGGGCTTCTGTTCCTGGGAACTGGCTGTTTGCTGCAGCCTTTTTCCTCTCCCTCTGCCACGGGGCAGAAATGAGGAGCCTTTTGCCCGCTTGCCCTTATGGGGCCCAAAGGACTGCGCCTGATAATACGGCGTCTTCTTATGTTGAGAGGCTACCTGGGGTAAAAATGTGGATTTCCCAGCCGTTGCCGTGGCCACCAGGTCTGTTAGACCTACCCCAAATAACTCCTCCCTTTTATAAGGCGATACTTCCATATGCCTTTTGGAATCAGCATCACCTGACCACTGTCTTGTCCATAACCCTCTTCTGGCAGAAATGGACAGCGCACTTACTCTTGATGCCAGTCGGCAAATATCCCTCTGTGCATCACGCATATATAGAAATGCATCTTTTAAATGCTCTATAGTCAGTAATATACTGTCCCTATCTAGGGTATCAATATTGTCAGTCAGGGAATCCGACCAAGCCACCCCAGCACTGCACATCCAGGCTGAGGCGATTGCTGGTCGCAGTATCACACCCGTGTGAGTGTATATACATTTTAGGATATTTTACTGCTTTCTGTCAGCAGGTTCCTTAAGGGCGGCCGTATCCGGGGACGGTAGTGCCACCTGTTTAGACAAGCGTGTGAGCGCTTTATTCACCCTAGGGGGTGTTTCCCAACGTGCCCTATCCTCTGGCGGGAAGGGGTATGATGCTAATAACTTTTTAGGAATTAACAGTTTTTATCGGGGGAAACCCACGCATCATCACACACTTCATTTAATTCCTCAGATGCAGGAAAAACTACAGGCAGTTTTTTCTCACCCAACATAATACCCTTTTTAGTGGTACTGGTATTATCAGAAATGTGTAAAAACATTTTCCATAGCATCAATCATGTAACGTGTGGCCCTACTGGAAGTCACATTCGTCTCTTAATCGTCGACACTGGAGTCAGTATCCGTGTCGGCGTCTGTATCTGCCATCTGCGGTAATGGGCGTTTTAGAGCCCCTGATGGCTTTTGAGACACCTGGACAGGCACAGGCTGAGTCGCCGGCTGTCTCATGTCATCAATCTTTTCTAAAGAGCTGACACTGTCACATAATTCCTTCCATAAGCTCATCCACTCAGGTGTCGACTCCCTAGGGGGTGACATCTCTGTTACAGGCAATTGCTCCGCCTCCACCTCATTTTCCTCCTCATACATGTCGACACAACGTACCGACACACAGCACACACACAGGGAATGCTCTGATAGAGGACAGGACCCCACTAGCCCTTTGGGGAGACAGAGGGAGAGTATGCCAGCACACACCAGAGCGCTATATATATATATACAGGGATTACCTTATATAAGTGTTTTTCCCCTTATAGCTGCTGTATTGTTATACTGCGCCTAATTAGTGCCCCCCTCTCTTTTTTAACCCCTTTCTGTAGTGTAGTAACTGCAGGGGAGAGCCAGGGAGCTTCCCTCCAACAGAGCTGTGAGAGAAAATGGCGCCAGTATGCTGAGGAGATAGGCTCCGCCCCCTTCTCGGCGGCCTTTTCTCCCGTTTTTCTGTGGAATCTGGCAGGGGTTAAAATTCATCCATATAGCCCTGGGGGCTATATGTGATGTATTTTCGCCAGCCAAGGTGTTTTTATTGCTGCTCAGGGCGCCCCCCCCTAGCGCCCTGCACCCTCAGTGACCGAAGTGTGCTGAGGAGCAATGGCGCACAGCTGCAGTGCTGTGCGCTACCTTGGTGAAGACAGGATGTCTTCTGCCGCCGATTTTCCGGACCTCTTCTTGCTTCTGGCTCTGTAAGGGGGCCGGCGGCGCGGCTCTGGGACCGGACTCCGAGGCTGGGCCTGTGTTCGGTCCCTCTGGAGCTAATGGTGTCCAGTAGCCTAAGAAGCGCAATCCACTCTGCACGCAGGTGAGTTCGCTTCTTCTCCCCTTAGTCCCTCGATGCAGTGAGCCTGTTGCCAGCAGGTCTCACTGAAAATAAAAAACCTAAAACTAAACTTTCACTAAGAAGCTCAGGAGAGCCCCTAGTGTGCACCCTTCTTGGCCGGGCACAAAAATCCAACAGAGGCTTGGAGGAGGGTCATAGGGGGAGGGGCCAGTGCACACCAGGTAGTCCTAAAGCTTTACTTTTGTGCCCAGTCTCCTGCGGAGCCGCTATTCCCCATGGTCCTTACGGAGTTCCCAGCATCCACTAGGACGTCAGAGAAATAATGATAACTAGCACAGATACTAAGGGGGACATTTACTAAACAGTGATAAGAGCGGAGAAGTGAGCCAGTGGAGAAATTTCCCCATCAACCAATCAGCAGCTCTGTATCATTTTATAGTATGCAAATTATAGATGTTACTTCAGTGCTGATTGGTTGCCATGGGCAACTTCTCTACTGGCTCACTTCTCCGCTCTTATCACTGCTTAGTAAATGTCCCCCTAAATCATTAATGGTAATGGGAAATATCAGGGCAAATTTCCAAAGGATGTTGACTAGATAGGCTTACCATACTATCCCTTTAAATTGTGACACTTATGAATTACACAGGTTCTACGGCTGATTAAAACCAGGTGAAATGCTGGCTTGAATTAAGCCAGCCAAAGAACCTGTGTAATGCATGAGTGTCCCAGTTTAAACTTTAAAGTGGTGTGATTAACCGGTGTTTGGGATGCATCCCGATGGAGAGAAGCCCGACAGGGGCTAGGTAAGTATACTTAACCTCCCCCAATACCCTCCTAACCAGCAGCCTAACCCTCAGAATTCAGAATTGGATGGATCTGTCTATGCGTGAAAAGGACGTTTCCGGGTGGGAATTTAATTTCCAAGTCGTGTGAATGGAGAAGGGAAGCCTGTTTCAGGTGGGTGTCTAGCACCTGCCATAAGGCTGGTAAAAGTGTCGAAAAGTTGTCCCTACAGAAATTGCATCAGCCTAAGGTACTGTAGCAACAAGAGCCACATTGCATTTGATTCATGTGTATGCAGGGGTAGTAGTCAGTCACATGCAGGGGTAGACAGTCACATGACCTCCTCCAGCATCCCGACCCCTCACTATCCCGATGGTCTGCATGCTGACCAACAGGGACTATTTCCATTCGTAGGTGTCCACGACACCCATAGAGTGGGAATAGAACCCGTGGCGACCGCAGGTCGCCACTGAGCCCACAGTGTGGCGAGCGTAGCGAGCCCGCAAGGGGCTTGCTGCACTCGGCCCTCCCCGCCGGGATCCCGGCGTCGGTATGCTGCCGGGATCTCGGCGTCGGTATGCTGACCGGCTGTCTCCTGACCGCCGGTCAGCCATACTACACCCGTATGCAGCAGGCAAAAATATGCAGCATTTGGTCTGTTTGCCAAACATTAACATTCACTGCAGTGTTACAGGATTTTGGTCAGCTGCAAATATTACCCCTGTGCAAATATTGCACCTAACGCTAAATCCACAGTTAACTAATCTTATCTAGATTGTAAATGTTTTGATTAAATTTGCAATCTTATACAACCAAGCATACCACTGTAGAGTGAAAATCAGCCAAAAGTCAGAAAATTGTGCAAGTTTCCACTGTAGGAGGAATAGCCTGTAAATGATAGAGCATTATTCATCAAATGGAATATTAAAGGACCTATCTTTCTTCATTAAAATATACCTCAAAATCTTCCTCGCGTCTCCTAATTTCTCAGCGCACAAATGACATCCCAAATCCACACACTGTGATCTTGTTTAAATCGTTTTTTATACAAAAATACTTAAAAGACATTTTCAGTAAACAGTTATCAGGTTCTTTGTGGCATTGGAAAGCTTCTGACTTTATTTTCACCAAATAAAAAATGAATCCAGAATTCATAAAGTAACCTACCTGACATTACTGAACGCATTCATCTGCTCTTTCAGGAGCACTGCCACTTCATTTAATAATTCCATGCCCTTTTCCACAGTCAGGGGGCTGTTAAAAGAAAGCAGAGAAAAAGCATTAGCAAAAAATGGAACTCATCAATAGGCGAAAGGCTTAAGTCCCAAAAGAGTTATCACCTCGGCCTGTCAGGATATAAAAGCCATAGCTCGCTATATTCCTCTCACATTGTGAGCGTGATATCTAGGGGATAGGGATCAGGTGTTTCAGCAAAAATGATAAAGCACCTGAATTTCCTAGCAATATGACAAACAATAGAGTGTAAATGAAATTCTTAGGAGGTTTATTATTGGGCCCTGGCACATCCAAATATGATTACACATTTTATATATATATATATACACACACACATATAATGTGCGCATGTGTAAATATATATATATATATATATATATATATATATATATATGTGCTCGTGTGTGTGTGTATGTATGTAGATATATATATATATATATATATATATATCGCAAGATTCCGCAGGATGGAGGGTGCACTCTCACAAGGAATAAATCTCAAACAGGAGGTTCAGATAACAGTTTATTGCGGTCATAAGTAGTGTTATAGTTGACGTTTCGGTTCGATGACGAACCTTTCTCAAGACAGGCAATGCATCAGGTTAATACACACACTTGGCTCATAAGTGTATAGAGCATCTACAAAGAACAGAATACATACAGTGGGAATTGAAAGTTTGGGCACCCCAGGTAAAAATTCATTTTAATGTGCAAAAAGAAGCCAAGGAAAGATGGAAAAATCTCCAAAAGGCATCAAATTGCAGATTAGACATTCTTATAACATGTCAAAAAAAGTTTGATTATATTTCCATCATTTACACTTTCAAAAGAACAGAAAACAAAAAATGGCGTCTGCAAAAGTTTGGGCACCCTGCAGAGTTAATACCTTGTACTGCCCCCTTTGGCAAGTATCACAGCTTGTAAACGCTTTTTGTAGCCAGCCAAGAGTCTTTCAATTCTTGTTTCCTTACAAAAGTCTTTCAGTTCTTTGAGATTCATGGGCTGTCTGTGACGCACTGCTCTTTTAAGGTCTATCCATAGATTTTCAATTATGTTGAGGTCAGGAGATTGTGAAGGCCATGGCAAAACCTTCAGTTTGCGCCTCTTGATGTAATCCACCGTGGATTTTGAGGTGTGTTAAGGATCATTATCCATTTGTAGAAGCCAGCCTCTCTTTAACTTCAGCTTTTTCACAGATGGCATCAAGTTAGCGTCCAAAATTTGCTGGAATCTTATTGAATCCATTTTTCCTTCTACTCGTGAAATGTTCCCTGTGCCACTGGCTGCAATACAACCCCAAAGCATGATTGATCCACCCCCATGCTTAACAGTTGGACAGAGGTTTTTTCATTAAATTCTGTGCCCTTCCTTCTCCAAACGTACCTTTGCTCATTCTGGCCAAAAAGTTCTATTTTAACCTCATCGGTCCATAGAACTTTATTCCAAAATGCATCAGGCTTGTCTATATGTTCATTTGCAAACTTCAAACGCTGATTTTTGTGGTGAGGACGTAGAAGAGGTTTTCTTCTGATGACTCTTCCATGAAGACCATATTTGTACAAGTATCTCTTTATAGTGGAATAGTGTACCACAATTCTAGTGTATGCCAGATCTTCCTGGAGGGATCGTGCAGTCAAACGTGGATTTTGACTTGCTTTTCTCACAATCCTGCGAGCTGTTCTGTCTGATATTTTTCTTGGTCTTCCAGATCTTGCTTTAACTTCCACTGTTCCTGATGACTACCATTTCTTAATTACATTCCGAACAGAGGATATGGGCATCTGATAACGCTTTGCTATCTTCTTATAGCCTTCTCCTGCTTTGTGAGCGTCAACTATTCTCAGTTTCAGTGTTCTACACAACTGCTTAGAGGAACCCATGGTGCTGATTGTTGGAGCAAGGTCAGATGAGTCTGGGCTTTTAAAACCTTTGAGATTGACATCACCTGGTCTTTCCAGATGATGATTGAGAACAATCCATGACACTGCCAGGTCTCAGCTGTCCAAAGGGGGCTGTACAAGGTATTAACTCTGCAGGGTGCCCAAACTTTTGCAGACGCCATTTTTTGTTTTCTGTTCTTTTGAAAGTGTAAATGATGGAAATAAAATCAAACTTTTTTTTTGACATGTTATAAGAATGTCTAATCTGTCATTTGATGCCTTTTGGAGATTTTTCCATCTTTCCTTGGCTTCTTTTTGCACATTAAAATGAATTTTTGCCTGGGGTGCTCAAACTTTCAAACCCCACTGTATAATCAGGACTCCGCCTCCCAGGCCACACAGCGTAATATGACTGAGGTAATATGATATGACTACCAAACATCTGAGAGAATACCATCACCAGTATGGTGTAATGAGATTCAAAAAGGTTAACATATAATATGTAGCAATCGGGTGGTATTCATGTGACTGGCGGTCGGGAGACCGACAGTCACATGACCTCCTCTAGCATCCCGACCGCTCACTATCCCGATGGTCGGCATGCCGACCAACAGGGACTATTTCCACTCGTGGGTGTCCACGACACGACACCCATAGAGTGGGAATAGAACCCGTGGCAACCGCAGGTCGCCACCGAGCCCGCTGCGTGGCGAGCACAGCGAGCCCGCAAGGGGCTTGCTGCACTCGCACCTCCCCGCCGGGATCCCGGCGTCGGTATGCTGCCAGGATCCCAGTGTCGGTATGCTAACCGGTGGTCTCCTGACTGCCGGTCAGCCATACTACACTCGTAGCAATCACCCCAATGGCAAAACAATGGGGAACTCACATATCAATCACCATTCTAATCAACCTAGGAAGTGGCAACAACATCCAGGAGCACTACAAATAACCGGAATGAATTCAGATAAATATAAATATAACCAATCAGTCATCACATATAATGTGCCATCGATCATATTGCATATTAATTGATAATAAATATACCTGGTCAGATTAGTGCTAATGTACAGATGCAGCAACCAGGGGTATCAAGCATAACTATGGAATCTAAAATCAATACAAATGTCATTTAATATTTAATTTAATCTGTACTAAAACTCATCGCAGTCAATACCATAATGAGTTACATAATAGTCAATGCATACATAGACATAAAGGGGGTAATTCCTGATCGTAGCAGCAAATTTGTTAGCGATTAGGCAAAACCATGTGCACTGCAGGGCGGGCAGATATAACATGTGCAGAGAGAGTTAGATTTGGGTGGGGTGTGTTCAAACTGAAATCTAAATTGCAGTGTAAAAATAGAGCAACCAGTATTTACTCTGCACAGAAACAATATAAACCACCCAAATCTAACTCTCTCTGCACATGTTATATATGTCCCATCTGCAGTGCACATGGTTTTGGCCAACTGCTAGCAAATTTGCTGCTACGATCAGGTCTGAATTACCCCCAAAGTCACAAGCTTCAACACCAGCTTACATGCTCCATATGGACATCAGTGATCCCTGGGCTGCATATGAGTCCAGTGCACAGAGCCTCTATTTCAGGCATGTCCAAACTGCGGCCCTCTAGCTGTTGAGAAACTACACATCCCAGCATGCCCGCTCTATTTAGCGCTGCCGGACCGGAAGTGTCAATCACGAAGCGAATGCAAAAACCACATAATGCATTATGCACCAATTATGTCCAGCACACAGAGCATCTACATAGCGGCCGCGCGATCAGCGCTGAAACCATACCGCTAAATGTTTACTGGTAAAGGCACTAAGCGCCGCTATCTGGACCCACTGCTGCCAAACCGGAAGTGGATGAGATCCACCGGACCGGAAATCCGAGTGTTTGTGTTCCAGCCATAGAAAAATACAGGAACTGGCGGCTCCAGTATTAATAATAGCTGTACAAACCCCAAACTGATAAATAAATATATTTAAATGTATTAATTCGCTAGGGGCCTGGAAGGGGAGGCACAAGAGTGTTATTTACAATATGTGCAACCAACATACAACATCATCAATATTACAAAAAGAACAAAAGAAAAAATACATAAAAAAATACATCCAGTAATGATTAATGAAATCATCAGCCCAATCAGGGCCATCTCAGATGACACATAATCATTATCTAACCCAGATCATATAGGGTTAGAGTGACTTACATAACTTTTAATACAAAAATGTCTTTATTTAAAAGGCCCCATAATGCAAGAAACCAAGGCCCTCATTCCGAGTTGTTCGCTCGCAAGCGGATTTTAGCAGATTTGCTCATGCTAAGCCGCCGCCTACTGGGAGTGAATCTTAGCATCTTAAAATTGCGACCGATGTATTCGCAATATTGCGATTACACACCTCGTAGCAGTTTCTGAGTAGCTCCAGACTTACTCGGCATCTGCGATCAGTTCAGTGCTTGTCGTTCCTGGTTTGACGTCACAAACACACCCAGCGTTCGCCCAGACACTCCTCCGTTTCTCCGGCCACTCCTGCGTTTTTTCCGGAAACGGTAGCGTTTTTTCCCACACGCCCATAAAACGGCCTGTTTCCGCCCAGTAACACCCATTTCCTGTCAATCACATTACGATCGCCTGAACGATGAAAAAGCCGTGAGTAAAATTACTAAGTGCATAGCAAATTTACTTGGCGCAGTCGCAGTGTGGACATTGCGCATGCGCATTAAGCGGAAAATCGCTGCGATGCGAAGATTTTTACCGAGCGAACAACTCGGAATGAGGGCCCAAGTGTATAGAATCTACATAGATATGGACTCATCAGCTTTCTTCTAGATATCAACTTTCAAATATATTCAATGGATTAGCCTCATTTAGCCCCCTGGGAGCCACTGTGGCAAGTTGGTGTATCGAAAAACGTTCACGTTTTTTAAGAACTAACGTACGACAGGGCCGGAACTAGGATTTTCGTCACCCGGAGCAAGGAAGTAATTCCCCCCCCAAAAAATAATAATAATAATAATAATAATAATAATAATAATAATCTGGGAGACTACAATAATAAGATTATCAAACATTTAGAAAAAAAAGGGGATACTGTTGACAATATTCCCCTATGTGCCCCAAATGCCCTAAGCGTCACATGCACCTCCAGCAGTGTGTTCCACTACATGCCCCCTGTGTGTCCCCATACACTGCACTATATCCCTGCATTATATCATAACACTTCATCACAACACTACATTCCCCTATCCATGGCTGTTTCTAGCCAATTTGGCTCCCAGTGCGAGATTTAAAAATGGACGTGGTCTCATTAAAATGGGCGTGGTCTCATCTGAAAAGACTACCTTACACCCCAGTTTTTACCCTGCACCAACAGATCACGGCCACCACAGGGGAAAAAAAATTCTACCATATTAAGCCCCACACAGTAATGCCCCCTGCACCATATTATGCCACAAACCGCAATGCCCTTGATACATTAAATCCCCATATTACACATTACGGCAGGCAAGAGTCCCCAATTTACACATTACGGCAGGCAAGTGTCCCCATTTTACACATTACGGCAGGCAAGAGTCCCCATTTTACACATTACGGCAGGCAAGTGTCCATATTTTACACATTACAGCAGGCAAGAGTCCCCATTTTACACATTACAGCAGGCAAGAGTCCCCATTTTACACATTACAGCAGGCAAGTGTCCCCATTTTACACATTACGGCACGCAAGTGTTACCATTTTACACATTACGGCAGGAAAGAGTCCCCATTTTACACATTACGGCAGGCAAGTGTCCCCATTTTACACAAAGTCCCCATTTTACACATTACGGCAGGCAAGTGTCCCCCCCATTTTACACATTACGGCAGGCAAGTGTCCCCATTTTACACATTACGGCAGGCAAGTGTCCCTAATTTACACATTACGGCAGGCAAGTGTCCCTAATTTACACATTACGGCAGGCAAGAGTCCCCATTTTACACATTACGTCAGGCAAGTGTCCCCATTTTACACATTACGGCAGGCGACAGTCCCCATTTTACACATTATGGCAGGCAAGAGTCCCTATGGCAGGCAAGTGTCCCCATTTTACACATTACGGCAGGCAAGTGTCCCCATTTTACACAGTACAGCAAACAAGAGTCCGCATTGTACACATTATGGCAGGCAAGTGTCCCCATTATATACATTACGGCAGGCAAGAGTCCCCATTTTACACATTACAGCGGGCAAGAGTCCCCATTTTACACATTACGGCAGGCAAGAGTCCCCATTTTACACATTATAGCAAACAGAGTCCCCTTCTACAAAATGAGAGAAAGAGAGAAAGTTATACTTATGGCCAGAGGTCCTCTTCCATCCTGCTTCCTGCTCTTCGGCCCGTGCCAGCCCGCCTCTCCCTCCGCTCCATGTCCCGAGTGGCTCCCCCTCCTCCCCATCATCAGTACTCCGCAAATGCGTCATTGCACGAAACTCCACTCCCCAAGAGGAGAAGTAATGAAGGGGAGGAGGGGGTGCACAAACAGAGCCAAGAGCTGCAGCGGGCGCTCCGTGCAAATGCACGCTTCGCCTGCAGCATGAAATGGCTCTGCCCCTATCCACTGCACTACTATACTACATCCCCTACACGCTGAACTACATCACTATAATCAGTGGTGTCGAGAGAGGGGGAGAGGGTACAAATTACCTGGGCCCAGGTCTGATGGAGGGGCCCAGTGAGGGTCCAGTAGGGGCCCAGGCCCCCTCCCCCTTACCTGGCAGCAGCAGCTGCAGCTCTTCTCCTCAGCTCAGCACACTCTGCTGTGTACTGGGCTGCAGTGTGGCAATGGAGGTGCTTAAAATACAATTTTTTTCAGTATTTTTTTCTAAGGGTACATGACCACACCTCCTGTGATTAGGCCACGTCCCTTGAAAAGTACCTGGGCCCAGCCCGACTCTCGACTGCCCTGACTACACTACATGCCCCTCCAGAATAGTTGTTGGTATACCGGCGGTCGGGATCCCGGCGCCGGTATGCAGAGCTCCAGAATCCCGACAGCTGGGATATTGAGTGCCTCCCCACTATACTTCATCCCCTTATATGCTTATCAGTGTACTACATGCCCCTATATACTGCAATACATTACTACACTATATACTAGAGATGAGCGGGTTCGATTCCCTGAGAACCGAACCCCCGAACTTCACTACCCGAGCCCGGATCTGAGTCAGGCTCAAGTTTTCCCACCTGACTTGGAAACCAGAACAAGGCAAAACGTCATCATCCCGCTGTCGGATTCTCGCGGGGTTTGGATTCCATATATGGAGCCGCGCGTCGCCGCCATTTTCACTCCGGCATTGGAGAGTGTAGCAAGAGGATGTGTCTCCGTCCTCAGTGTCCTGCATCAGTACAGTGGTAGTGTCTTGTGCTGCATCAGTCCAGTCACAGTGGTTGTGTCCTCTGCTGCCATATGTCCAGTGCTGCTGTATAAGTACAGTCCAGTGGTGCTGTATTGTGCTGCATCAATCCAGTGGTGGTGTATTGTGCTGCATCAGTCCAGTCACAGTGGTGGTGTCCTCTGCTGCCATATGTCCAGTGCTGCTGTATAAGTCCAGTCCATTGCAGTGGTGCTGTGTTGTCCTGCATCAGTCCAGTGGTGGTGTCCCTGTGCTGCTGTATATGGCCAATGGTACTGACGTATATGTCCAGTGATATTGCCGTATATGTCCAGTGATACTGCCATATATGTCCAGCGGTACTGCCGTATGTGTCCAGTTGTACTGCCATATAATTCCAGTGATACTGCCGTATATGTCCAGTGATACTGCCATATAATTCCAGTGATACTGCCGTATATGTCCAGTGGTACCTGACTCAAGCACAGTGGAGAATGATTTCCGTCTTGTGCAAGTTTCTCCAACCCTTCGAACTTGCCACATGTGAAGTCAGCCAGCTTGAGTCAGGTCATTCCCCTCATCAAGCTTTTGCAGAAGCAGCTGGAGACATTGAAGGAGGAGCTAAGACGGAGCGATTCCGCTAAGTATGTGGGACTTGTGGATGGAGCCCTTCATTCGCTTAACCAGGATTCAAGGGTGGTCAATCTGTTGAAATCAGAGCACGACATTTTGTCCACCATGCTCGATCCTAGGTTTAAAGCCTACGTTGTACTGTATCTCGCCTTCCGGCAGACACAAGTCTGCAGAGGTTCAAAGACCTGCCGGTGAAAAAATTGTCAACTCAAGCGGAACGTGACCCGTCAACAGCTCCTTCTTCATTTTCTCCCGCAACTGGGGCTGCAAGGAAAAGGATAAGATTTCCTAGCCCACCCGCTGGCGGTCAGGAGCGAGTGCTGACATCTGGTCCAGACTGAAGCACCTGCCAACGATTACTGACATGTCTACTGTCACTGCATATGATTCTGTCACCATTGAAAGAATGGTGGAGGATTATATGAGTGACAGCATCCAAGAAGGCATGTCAGACAGTCCGTATGTATACTGGCAGGAAAAAAGGCAATTTGGATGCCCTTGCACAAACTGGCTTTACTTTACATAAGTTGCCCCACAACCCCCGCCCCCCCCCCCCCTGCCCAACCTCCAGTGTGTACTCCAAAAGAGTGATTGGTGCAGCCAATAACCTTGTCAGCGATCGGCGTAGGAGGTTACTTTCACAAAATGTGGAGAAGATGATATTCATCAAAATGAATTATAAATTCCTCTGGGAAGACCTTTACCAGCAATTGCCTCCAGAAAGTACACAGGGACCTGTGATGGTGGATTCCAGTGGGGACGGATTAATACTCTGTGAGGAGGAGAATGTACACACTGAAATGGGTGAGGAATCGGAGGATGAGGTCGACATCTTGCCTCTGTAGAGCCAGTTTGTGCAACGAGAGATTGATTGCTTCTTTTTTGGTGGGGGCCCAAACAAACCATTCATTTCAGTCACAGTCGTGTGGAATGATTGGTTTGTTAAGGTGTGCATGTCCTGTTTATACAACAAAAGGGTGGGTGGGAGGGCCCAAGGACAATTCCATCTTGCACCTCTTTTTCTTCTTTGCATGATGTGCTGTTTGGGGTCTAGTTTTTTTAAGTGCCATCCTGTCTGTTATTGCAATGCCACTCCTAGATGGGCCAGGTGTTTGTGCCGCACACTTGTGTCGCTTAGCTTAGCCATCCAGCTACCTAATTGCACCTCTTTTTCTACTTTGCATCATGTGCTGTTTGGGGACTAGTTTTTAAATCTGCCATCCTGTCTGCCACTGCAGTGCCACTCCTAGATGGGCCAGGTGTTTGTGCCGCATACTTGTATCGCTTAGCTTAGTCATTCAGCCACCTCGGTGCAACCTTTTGGCCTAAAAACAATGTTGTGAGGTGTGAGTTGTTCAGAAGAGACTGGAAATGAGTTGAAATGAATGTTGTTGAGGTTAATAATACCGTAGGATCCAAAACCAAAACACGAAAGGGTGGTTTTGGCAAAACCAATCCAGATCCAAAACACGAGCATGGAACCAGAACCAAAACCAAAACACAAAACACCGCACATCTCTACTATATACTGTACATCACTACACAACATCCCCCTAAAAGCTACACCAAATCCCCCATCTGGGAGGCAAAGCGGAGGTTGATACTGCTAACTGGGAGCACAGTGCTATTTATAAAGTCTGTCTTTAAAATCACCACAAAGCTGCTATAATGATACTCGGTGAGATCTGGAGGTTGTCCAGTGTCAAAGTTGAAAAATATTGCAGTACACACATCACGTACAAACTACACACAGATGGCCTCCGCGCGTGTACTTGTTCTGTCGTACGTGCACATATTCGCAATTTGCGTATGGTCGCTCCCGCGGTCCTGCGCATTAGCGCGTGGTATGGGTATTTACGGTATAGTTTGTGAACGCATGGAAAGCTATCAAAACACATTACATATTTAATCCAAATAGTGCACAATGTACACATAGCCTCCCTGCACCACATCAGAAAGTAACAGCAGTTTAAATGGTTTCAGAACAAAGGGATTCACCTTTACAGAATAGGAGGGGACAGAACAAGGTTATAATGTGGTGTTTGGTATCCAGCTGAAGGGTATTTTAAGGGTCACATTCCGGTGTTGGTTTGAGAAAGATCGCATGTTCCTGCGGATAGTTTTGTGCAGGAGCAGAATATAGATATAAACTGTATTTACTGTACATTATGTATGCGGCGGGAATCCAGAGGAGACCACCCACAAGAGCAGTTGGGAAAGACATCGCCTACCTATTCAAACCGACCTATGACCTCTCCTGTACTGTAAATGTGCATCCCTGTGTCCAATGGACAAAGAGATTACAGTATCTATTGTATTGCTTTTTGGAAGAATTGTATAAAGAGAGCCTGCTGCAGGCCTGGTCAGACACAAGACTCACAACGTTATCTATCAGATGACGGAGGACCGGACTGGGTAGCGCAAGCGAATCCACTCACGTATGTAACATTGACTGTAGCCATTATTCTGTTGTATTATATTGTTTATATTGTAACCCCCTTTCAGCAATAATACGCTGTGGTGTCGGAACCCAGTGATTTAGCCACAGACTGGTGTCATGTCTTTCTTTCCCTGCTAAGGTGCAAAGTGTAATAGCATCACACTGCATTGCTGCATAAGGTTTAAAGTGTAATAGCATCACACTGCATTGCTGCATAAGGCTTAAAGTGTAATAGCATCACACTGCATTGCTGCATAAGGTTTAAAGTGTAATAACATCACACTGCATTGCTGCATAAGGTTTAAAGTGTATTAGTAACGCATCACATTGCTGTATAAGGTTTAAAGTGTGTTCATTGGGTGTGTACGCGCTGTGTGTACACTGTACCATCAGCGCGACATTTGTACGCTAAGTCCGTACACAGCACGGGACTTTGTACGCTAATAGCGTACAAAGTACGTAGAGTGTGTATTAAGTACAGCGGCAAGCAGCGGCTCCATGGTAAAGTGTATTTAAGGTGTGTTTAAGGTATAGCTTTCATTCCTGCATATAAAACGGCATTGTCAATTGGGGGCTCTCACAGTATATCACGTTCTTAATGATGCACTGTACATTACAAACGGGGCTGTAATTGACCGGCTCCAATTGAGAAGCTGATGAAAATAACATCCACGTTAATGTATTATTGTGGTATCAGTAAGCCGCTGATATGAAATTCAAGGGACAATGTATTTCTCATAATATTTAAGATGCTAAAATGTATTTTTATTGTTGCAAAACAAGGTTCAAATAAGTCATATTGTGTTTGATTCAGATTGGATTGTTTATCTGTTAAGTAGGTTTAAAAGTACATTTAAAAGTTGCTGCATAGCCTTGATATAGTTTTTATTTTTAACTCCGGCCTAAAATAACTTCTGGTGCTTGTATGATGTGTGATTTCTTTGTGACAAAGGAAGCCGCATGGTCTGTCCTCCATTTTGGACTAACCACATGGCCTGTCCACCATTTTGTGTAACCCTCATGGATGTGGAAGGGGGAGGAGCAGCGGCCATTTTGGGAAGGTCGTTTTTCTAAATGGCTGATTTTCAGTCTGCTCAGAATAATCAGCTTTCCTTGGTCACATGAAACACGATTTAGGAGTTACCAATGCATTTATTTAACCCATGTCATAGTCAATTACAAATAGTTTTAATGGGGCCTAGTGAAAGTTAATAGTGAGACGAATACTTGGGGGTAAATTTACTAAGATTCGTATTTTCCCGTTTGAGGTCAAAGTTCAATCACGAATGACATCGAAAGTGTAAATATGCAACTTTTTGAATTGATTACGACTAATTTACTAAGCTGCCGTATTCTGCATTTTCGGGTTTTCCGATGTCGATGTCATTCGTTTTTTTTGGCAGTGTTTTACGTGAGTGACTTGTAAAACACTGCCGACTTTAATACAATGAATCTCGGCCGGATCTGAGAGATCCGTGCTGGGCTTCATTGTGCAGCTTGTAAAAAAAATAAAAATGTTTAAATGTTAAAAAAAAATTGCGTGGGGTCCCCCCTCCTAAGGCAAGCCAGCCTCGGGCTCTTTGAGCCGATCCTGGTTGCAGAAATATGGGGAAAAAATGGACAGGGGTTCCCCCATATTTAAGCAACCAGCATCGGACTCTGCGCCTGGTCCTGGTTCCAAAAATACGGGGGACAAAAAGAGTAGGGGTTTCCCGTATTTTTGAAACCAGCACCGGGCTTCACTAGCTGGACAGATAATGCCACAGCCGGGGGTCACTTTTATACAGTGCCTTGCGGCCGTGGCATCAAATATCCAACTAGTCACCCCTGGCCGGGGTACTCTGGGGGAGTGGGGACCCCTTCAATCAAGGGGTCCCCCCCCAGCCACCCAAGGGCCAGGGGTGAAGCCCGAGGCTGTCCCCCCCATTCAATGGGCTGCGGATGGGGGGCTGATAGCCTTTGTGAAAAGTGATTGATATTGTTTTTAGTAGCAGTACTACAAGGCCCAGCAAGCCTCCCCCACAAGCTGGTACTTGGAGAACCACAAGTACCAGCATGCGGCGGAAAAACGGGCCCGCTGGTACCTGTAGTACTACTACTAAAAAAAATACCCCAATAAAGACATAACACACACACCTTGAAAGTATAACTTTAATACATCCATCCACACCTCCATATACACATACTTACCTTATGTTCCCACGCAGGTCGGTCCTCTTCTCCAGTAGAATCCATGGTGTACCTGTTGAAAAAATTATACTCACAGAATCCATGGTTGAAGGCTCCTCTGCTTGTAATCCTTTTGTAATCCACGTACTTGAAAAAATAAAAAAACGGATACCCGACCACGAACTCAAAGGGGACCTATGTTTTCACATGGGCCCCCTTTCCCCGAATGCCAGAAACCCACTCTGACTGATGTCTAAGTGGGTTTCTTCAGCCAATCAGGGAGCGCCACGTTGTGGCACCCTCCTGATCGGCTGTGTGCTCCTGTACTGTATGACAGGCGGCACACGGCAGTGTTACAATGTAGCACCTATGCGCTCCATTGTAACCAATGGTGGGAACTTTCAGGTCAGCGGTTGACCGAAAGTGACCTCACCGCTGACCTGAAAGTTCCCACCATTGGTTACAATGGAGCGCATAGGCGCTACATTGTAACACTGCCGTGTGCCGCCTGTCAGACAGTACAGGAGCACACAGCCGATCAGGAGGGTGCCACAACGTGGCGCTCCCTGGCCCCTGGCCCTTGGGTGGCTGGGGGGGGACCCCTTGATTGAAAGGGTCCCCACTCCCCCAGAGTACCCCGGCCAGGGGTGACTAGTTGGATATTTGATGCCACGGCCGCAAGGCACTGTATAAAAGTGACCCCCGGCTGTGGCATTATCTGTCCAGCTAGTGGAGCCCGGTGCTGGTTTAAAAAATACGGGGGACCCCTACTCTTTTTGTCCCCCGTATTTTTGGAACCAGGACCAGGCGCAGAGCCCGATGCTGGTTGCTTAAATATGGGGGAACCCCTGTCCATTTTTTCCCCATATTTCTGCAACCAGGATCGGCTCAAAGAGCCCGAGGCTGGTTTGGTTTAGGAGGGGGGACCCCACGCAATTTTTTTTCTGAAAATTTATAACATTTCCCCCCCCCCCTTCCCACTGAAAAACATGCACGGATTTCATGGATCCGTGCATGATAATACAAACACGGGATAAAAAAGCAGGTCTGTTTTTTTTAGCACTTTTTCACGATTTGTATTTTATCACGGCAGTGTTTGGCTATTGTCGGCAGTGTTTGTGTTTTGCACTTTTTAGTAAATTCCCGATTTCTCGCAAATTGCAGGCGTATTTGACCGATGGTGTATTGATTCGTGATTTTTTCCAAGGACTTCCAAAATATTACGAATGCCCTCATCACTGCCGTGATTTTTGCTTAGTAAATTACCGAGATGACACTTTGAAGAAAAAACGGCATCTCGGTCAAAATCGGGACCTTAGTAAATATACCCCTCAATGTAAGAATTACACACAGATATAAACAAAGTTTTTTTTTTCTTTTATCTCTATGATTTAGTTAACTCTGCTTGCTATAAGATAGCCATTGAAATGCAAATTAACCTGTGTAACTGCTTTTTCCTAGCAGTGAAAAACTACCTTTACAGGCAGCCAAAAGCACATAGCATTGATATGCAAATAAGAAGCACTGAATGGGTAAATGAGTCCCATAGGAGACCAGTGAATGGTACATATATATAATATTATAATTATGTGTGTGTTTATATCAATGTATGTTCTGCAAGATGGCTATCCAATCTGAATCATATCATTTAAATTATTGATCATTGCTAGATTCATATAGATCTGTGTGAAACCGAATACATTTGTTGCTATATAGTTAAGAAAAAAAATGTTTAAGGAAGTAAATGGAAAAGACACAAAACGCAGGTCTGGCCCAGTCGTAATAGGGTTTATACAGAAAGAATGTGTGTTGTGTTAAGTGAGCAATTATAGTTGGTATTGCTCACATTTATAGAAGTTGTGGGATTTGTTTAATTGCGGACGTACGGTTTTGTACACGTGTCTCGGACAAAGTACGGAACTGCACACGCGGCATAAGAGACACGCACGGTAGCGTGTTTACGCAAATTGCGTAAGAAGTACGGTCGCTAAGTACAAATTACACAATAGTTCGTTTAGTTTAAAGGCGGGACAGTAGCCACGATACAATAGCACCAAACTACCCGGTTACTAAAGAAATTTAATTTAAAAACAAAATTTAGTATAAATAATTTTTTTTAATTGCCTCTGGGGGTAAAGCTGCCAACTTGAATGAATCCTAATTTTCTGTACAGAAAAACCAAGTATACCTGAGTGAGCGAACGTAGGAGTGAGTGAAATTCGAACCCAGTAATTCGGGATCCCGTCGTTCGGTACATCAAGTGAGTGGAGGCTTGGTGGCGTGAGAAGGCTGACTCACGTTAGTATAAGGTTTAATACGCAAATCGTGAGGTGATTTGTAGAGGAGCGTGATAGTGCATTGTATTGCGAAGTATTGAAGTTAAAAGTTTTTTTTGGTATTACGCTCCGGACTGAGGGTCCCAGTTTGTATAACGACCCGTGGTCGTACGGCAGATAAGTAACAAGTACCTATATGCTGTGCGATTGGACCGCGCATTTGTGGGTGCGATAGATAGCGCAACTTGATACCCTTTTTATGAGCTTTTGCGTAAAATCGCGGTATCATTAGCGCTGCATAGAGCATACGCAAGCGTGATTTGTGTATAACAAAGTGCATAGGGAGTTTTCGCTGGTCTCTCTCAGGAAAATCTCAAACGGCCGATACTTTACTGGAAAGGGTAAGTTATTCCTAAAAACTTCCAGTAAATATAGGTCAGATACGGCCCTAGGTTGGGTACATTGCCTTCGCTATCGACAGTGTACTGGCCAACGTGGGCGGTGAGTGGGTGAAAGCACTCTAAGAACTTTCACCGTCTACTCGTATTGTGCATTGGGGATTGCGTAGAAGGAAAAAGCCCGTGATGGGATCCAATTGCACAAGCGGTGGACGTTTTGTAACCAGGGTTCAGGTTGAAGAGCCGCGGCCCATGGGTTCAGCGAGGTTTGTTATGTGTGGGAAATATGGTCCACACACGGAAGGCTTTTTGTCTGAATGGGTACGTATGACTAACAAGGATAGGGTACCATTCCCTAGGGTGGGCAGCTTTGAACCAGAGGCACTGCAGAATGTAGGCAGTAAAATATGTCTTCTTAAATCCAGAAAACAAAGGATTAGACATACAGATTGTTTAAATTTATGGCAACAGGAGGGGGATATACAAAGAGAATTAGCTCGCGCAGAAGGTTCCAAACCTAGCGGGAAAATAACCGCACCACCACCACAACCGTATATTGCGGGGGAGAAGATGGCTACAGTCAATGGTATATCCGTAAAATATAGTAGTATGTAAAAACAATGTATTAACCCTAATTATTTTTTGCAAGATGTATCCTGTTTTTGAAGTCTTTTCAAGGTTATAGGTCACAAGAGGATGATGGACTTGCTGGCAGATCAGTTCCTGTATTTATTTACAGAGAGAAAGAGACATAAGATGCATTGGACGGAATGGTAATTGTATCGCTGGCCTGTAACTGTAATTGTATGTAACTGTATGTTTTAACTGCTTACTGTATGAGTTGTAACTATGGCCCTCATTCCGAGTTGTTCGCTCGCTAGCTGCTTTTAGCAGCATTGCACACGCTAAGCCGCCGCCTACGCCTACGCCTGGGAGTGAATCTTAGCTTAGCAGAATTGCGAACAAAAGATTCGCATAATTGCGAATAGAAATTTCTTAGCAGTTTCTGAGTAGCTCGGGACTTACTCTGCCACTGCGATCAGTTCAGTCAGTTTCGTTCCTGGTTTGACGTCACAAACACACCCAGCGTTCGCCCAGATACTCCCCAGTTTCTCCAGCCACTCCCGCGTTTTTCCCAGAAACGGCAACGTTTTTCCGCACACACCCATAAAACGGGCAGTTTCCGCCCAGAAACACCCACTTCCTGTCAATCACACTCCGATCACCAGAACGATGAAAAATCCTTGTTATGCCGTGAGTAAAATACCTAACTTTTTAGCAAAATTACTTGGCGCAGACGCACTGCGAACATTGTGCATGCGCAGTAAGCGACTAATCGCAATATAGAGAAAATCGACAACGAGCGAACAACTCGGAATGACCACCTATAGGTATACTGTACTTTGTAATATATATATTGAATCTATATTTTTTTTTTAATACCAAATATATCCAGCCAAATCGCAGCTCTCCTCCAAGCAGTCATCTTGCTGCATGAAACTCAGGTGGGGCCTGTCCAACCAGGAAGAGCAGTAACAATATATCCCAATGAAAGAACTGGTGAGGTCACAGCTACCGGTAAGTGTGAGACAGTTCATTGCACAGAGACAACAACACCTCACAGTAAACAGATTAGGAACGGAATGGTAGGATTACACCCTGTCTTGGAAATAGCAACCCCCAATGGGGGTACCGATAGTCAGGGAATAATCCTCACCAGGAATAATGCAATGTATTGCCCGTGGCCCAGAGATGAGCTGCGATCAATCATTTCAGAATTCCCCGACCCTCGGAAGCATTTAGCCAGATGTCAGAAATTTTTCAGAGATCTGGGTAATGCGTATGAACCGACAAACAAACACTGGCGGATATTTTTGAAAGCGTGCCTACCTCCTAATATTGACACCCAAAAATGTATCACTGATTGTAGATTAGAGTCGGATAGTCTTATGACTGACAAAACACAATCAGGAGAACTTAGAGCAAATTAACATGCAACTAGAGTTGTATATCCCCACAACTGTTAAGTCGAGAAAAATTTTCTCCATAAAACAGAGGGAACATGAAATGACATCTAAATACTTCCATCAGGACCTGCAAATAATAGATAGATACATGGGGGTATCAGATACAGGGAACGATGCGAATAACAGGGTGGTAGCTGTTTCTGTATTAATGGACGGACTCAATCAGACAGTAAGGGAGAGGGTACAAACATTTTTTGCCTGATTGGAGAGGGGCCACAGTAGCTTGTCGTAGAGAGTGCGCGATTGAACACCATAAGAATATTGCTAGGCGTAGAGAACTGCAGGAGGAGAGGCTGGGGATTGAAAGTATACAGGCTCCTACACCAGAGTCTCATCAGCCTAAACCCCAAAAACCCTGGTGGTAAGAAAAGACAGAGAAATTGTTACATTTGTAAAAAAATAAAGGACATTTTGCTAGAGATTGCAAGCGTAGTAGAGCACATAGCCAATATAGACCCCTAGACAGAGAAAACAAGCCACGTTATTAAACACATATAGTAAGGAGTCACGAGCCATATAGTAAACACAGATTTGGTTAATGGGAAGAATGGAATAAATGCAACTTTACCCTTTTGACAGAACTTACTGGGGTTAGGAGGAGGTCTCTAAACTTCTGCTTCTTTCTCTAGCAGAAGTGACCTCTAATTTCTCTAGCAGAAGTTTTGTTAGAAATGGTATACATATAGCGTGCTCCCACCCAGGAAGTACGAATTATGTTGGATACCCACGAAGACTAAGGTTTCATTTCGCTATTCTAGATACATGTCCATCACAGGTAGAGGAAATTATCTCAAAGATACCGGGTTCCCTATGAATTTAGAATGGACAGGACACTGGATTGATGGCTGGGATAGTCCCAGTAGAGATATAACACACATAGATTTTTTTTGGGGGGAGCAGACCGAGTAGAGAATCATTCCCCTTAGTGCCCAATCCAGATGTCAAACTTTGTAAAAATCTTCTTTGCCTATACCAACTTATCTGTTACTAAACTATATGTGATTTGTCTTCAAAGCTTCCTCTTCATCTCTTACGTTCACCGACAGGGTTACAGTTCAGACGCCACAGGCCTACTCGGTCTTTCAGAGTTCTGCTCAAATCCAGTATATCTCACCAGCATAGGGACACCAGTATCAGTGTGCCTGGTCATGCACAAAGGGTGGAGAATGGGAATACGGGTGAAGGGAGACTGTATATAGACATCGATATGCATTATGGCGTGACAGCCTGATGGTGAACGCAAATCTGAAAGATTTTCTTTTTATTATTTCCTTTCTCTTTTCACTTTCCACAGATGGTTTACTTCACACAACTGATAATACACAACAGTTAAACACATTGAAATGCAAGATTTATGTTCCCTACAGAAAGGCAGCTGACCTGGAGAGAACTCATGACAAAGTGCAGAGTGTACAGAACCTCGTATCACTGGAGTGTCTGTTCCGGGAAGGTTGAGAGGCAGGACTGTTGAAGGGCATCCAAGCACAGATCTAGAACAGTTGTAGTATCATTCTTTTTTTTTTTTTCTTTTTTTTTCACCTCCCCCTGCATTTTCCTGTCTTTTCCCCTTCTTATTTTCCTCCTTTCCCCTAACGAAATGGATCGATCACAAGAGACTGCGTTTCGGGTTCTATTAGTAATTCTGGTTTTGATAAGGACAGTGTGTTTTTGTGAGGGTCCCAGAGAGGTCGAGCAGGGATCTGGAATGGGTTCTGATGCCAAGTATGAATTTGTAGGATCTCAGGATCAGCACATCATTTTGGTAAAAGCTGGCATCAGTAAGCGCTCTGGTAGTCAGGGAGCTCGGAGGCACTGTGAGGGGTTATTGTCTGATGAATATTGTATTTGTAGGAATTGTGAGAATATAGTTGAGGATGGGTGCATCCAGAGATGTCAGTCCAACCTTAATATCGACATGGAACGTCATCCGTTGAGTGATTACCACTCACTAGTGGGTAAGGTCTTAAACCAGACAGAATGCTGGGTGTGCTCACAGGTACCTCAAGGTCAGAGCAAGTCAGGATTAGTACCGTACCCTTTAGCAATAGATGAGGTACTCGAATTACGGGGTGGGACACCGGTGGACAAGAAATTCAATATCTCTAGGCCCCCTAGTTTGAAGCTCCACCAATATCATGTAGACAGGTCCTTATTGTGTTTCAATATTTCCAATTACAGAAAACCGGGAAATTGGGAAGTGACGTGGAATAACCAGACAATTACCTTTTCACACAGAGCTGATAGGATACCCATAGACTCTGAACTTGTACGCAAAATAGCCAACAGTGGGAGGTATTTTCGGTATAGGTATACTCGTGGAAGCAAGACCATGTGGGTTGGAAAAGTATCGCCAGGGTATTGTGCCCATATCATCCAGCCCGATACTTGTACTGAGCAGATGGGAGAACTAGGGATAGGTTTCTTTACCTGGAAGGTTTGTAATATGGTGATGTCATATTTTGTCCCCTATGTTCTCCCAGATGATGCCTAATTCATATGTGGGAGGAAGGCATACAAGTGGCTTGCCCCGAGCTCATTGTGTTATATTGGGAGAGTACTGCCAGAGGTCATGACCATAACCCATGATAAGATGAAAGACGTTCGCCGCAGTGCTCAGGCTCCTTATACTCATACTCACTATGAACACATCATCAAAAGACACTTCATAGATAGGACAGAGCACGCAGCCTCTGATTTGCTCCACGAATCCACCGGGATTCAATTCCTTCTCGCATTAGACATCACCCGTACTGCCAGAGGAATTATAAATTATAGGTATATCCATGCGCTAGCGAACTTGATAGATAATATCACTGAGATGTATGACGACACCTTCAGGTATACGGGAAGGGAGTTACAAGCTTACAAGAAGGAACTGATTCAGCACAGGATGGTCCTAAATTATATCACAGCCGTGACAGGTGGGTACTGTGTTACTCTGGCAACTCAATATGGGGTGAAGTGCTGTACGTATATTACGAACAGTACAAATGATCCAACGGAGATTATCGATCAAAAGATGGACGATATTTTGCAGTTGAAGTGGGAGTTCAGGAGGAAACACGACCTTACCTTGGCTACTGTGAGTAATGAATTGACCGGCCGGGTCTCATGGTTGAACCCACGAAATTGGTTCTCAGGTTTAGGAGAGTGGGCTCAAAATTTTATTATGAGTGTAGGGAAGTTTCTCCTTTGTATCCTGGGAGTCGTCATAATTATTGGTTTGATATTTAGGTGTGTTCGAATTCTGACGTGGCGCAAGCACGGCACAAAGTTGATGAGTCTAAAAAGCGAGGGCGCTGTTATAGCAGCAGACTTAATTTATGACCCATCCATAGAGACAGTGTTATGATAAGGATTGCAAATGAATTTCATGGCCTGTTTATTTCACCCGTTTTTCTTTTGTTTCCCCCTCTGCCCAGATACATCCATCCGGAAAAGACATCTGCCCTACCCAAAATGTTTATATGAATGTATTTTAGATATGTGTCTTATCTTCACCTCTGCAACCTCCAGTTAATAGCACACATAGTCGACAGGTGATATCCACATATACTAACAATCACATATGTTTCCCCCTCCATGTATCATCAACTAAATATGCACCCCATTTGTTTTAACAAGAAGCCGAAAAGAGCTCGGTAGTGTTTGTTGGCCCATTTAGAGACCCTTGATACGGGATGAGAAGGATTTAATGTATACTTCGCAATACCTCGAAGCTTATTTAGAACATATACGGCACAATGATACATGCCCCTCAGACATGGATTCATACATACATGCTTTTTACTATCCCACTAGGTCATACATTTTCTACCTACCACTCTCCCCCGACCATCCAAACTTCTGTAGATATTGTGTAGATATTTTTCTGTTTAGTGATTAGATAATGGCAGTTATTGGTGACTGCCAAAGGGTGGACTGTCAAAGTCGAAAAATATTGCAGTACACACATCACGTACATACTACACACAGATGGCCTCAGCGCGTGTACTTGTTCTGTCGTGCGTGCACATATTCGCAATTTGCGTATGGTCGCTCCCGCGGTCCTGCGCATTAGCGCGTGGTATGGGTATTTACGGTAGAGTTTGTGAACGCATGGAAAGCTATCAAAACACATTACATATTTAATTCAAATAGTGCACAATGTACACATAGCCTCCCTGCACCACATCAGAAAGTAACAGCAGTTTAAATGGTTTCAGAACAAAGGGATTCACCTTTACAGAATAGGAGGGGACAGAACAAGGTTATAAGGTGGTGTTTGGTATCCAGCTGAAGGGTATTTTAAGGGTAACATTCCGGTGTTAGTTTGAGAAAGATCGCATGTTCCTGCGGATAGTTATGTGCAGGAGCAGAATATAGATATAAACTGTATTTACTGTTCATTATGTATGCGGCGGGAATCCAGAGGAGACCAACCACAAGAGCAGTTGGGAAAGACATCGCCTACCTATTCAAACCGACCTATGACCTCTCCTGTACTGTAAATGTGCATCCCTGTGTCCAATGGACAAAGAGATTACAGTATCTATTGTATTGCTTTTTGGAAGAATTGTATAAAGAGAGCCTGCTGCAGGCCTGGTCAGACACAAGACTCACAACGTTATCTATCAGATGACGGAGGACCGGACTGGGTAGCGCAAGCGAATCCACTCACGTATGTAACATTGACTGTAGCCATTATTCTGTTGTATTGTATTGTTTATATTGTAACCCCCTTTCAGCAATAATATGCTGTGGTGTCGGAACCCAGTGATTTAGCCACAGGCTGGTGTCGTGTCTTTCTTTCCCTGCTAAGGTGCAAAGTGTAATAGCATCACACTGCATTGCTGCATAAGGTTTAAACTGTTATAGCATCACACTGCATTGCTGCATAAGGTTTAAAGTGTAATAGCATCACACTGCATTGCTGCATAAGGTTTAAAGTGTAATAACATCACACTGCATTGCTGCATAAGGTTTAAAGTGTATTAGTAACGCATCACATTGCTGTATAAGGTTTAAAGTGTGTTCATTGGGTGTGTACGCGCTGTGTGTACTTTGTACCATCAGCGCGGCGTTTGTATGCTAAGTCCGCACACAGCACGGGACTTTGTACGCTAATAGCGTACAAAGTACATAGAGTGTGTATTAAGTACAGCGGCAACAGCTGCTCCATGGTAAAGTTTATTTAAGGTGTGTTTAAGGTATAGCTTTCATTGCTGCATATAAAACGGCATTGTCACCAGGCTCTAAGTTTCCACTGTCAAGTGGATAGCTAGCTACGTGAACCTTTGATTTCTGTAACATTGGTGACTGCACCTGTTAACAAGCAGAAGCCTGGGGCAGTGTGTCCTCTCAATGTGGTGTAGTCTGCAGCTTGTTATCGTTTGGCACTGGGAAGGCAGCCGGGATCATAGCCTGCTGAAAAACTCAGCACCAATGCTTCTATAGCTTGTTCGGTGTACCACATACTAGTTGCAGCACTGCATGACAAAGAAGAGAGTTTAAGACATTAGCCGGCATAGGAGAGATCCCAGGTACTGGAGCTCACCCACACAGTGTCGGAGCCAGCTCTGAGCAGACAGGTGGGTCAGAGACACTGCCCGGGAGCCATCTGCTGTCTCAATGGAGCAGGACAGCACTGCTGGGGGGGGGGGGGGGGGGGGAAATCCCTGTTCCTCTGTAACTCCTCAGCGCCCCCTCGAATCCTGCACCCAGGATGCATGCCCCCTTAGGCCCCCTTCCTAGTTACGGCTTTGCGTATGATCACCCCTGGTCTGACAATGGGGGATTCAGTCTATAAGATTGCATTTGTGGCTAGCGACCTGATGTTTGGTTGTTAGGAAGTGTCGAGTAACCGGTTTGTCAGATTGGCCCGTCAACAGGGCTGTGTGTATTGATGACCTGTGATTGGCCATACGATCACAAAATGCTCTTGTGGTTAATCCTGCGTAATACAACCCGCATGGGCATTTAAGTATGTAGATTACAAAATCTAATCTACAATGCAAATTATATTTTATAATGATATATATGCTTAAAGTAACACTTTTGGAGCTGAAACGGAAAGCAGAGGCGTGTACTGTATGTGGTCATTATCCTAATAAACACAGTTTTGATTGTCAGATGTAAGTGTTTAACTTAGAATGTAAATTGATGATGTATATCTATATGGACATTTGCACTATGTATACTGTATTTGCAAATATTTCAATACTTTCAATGTGGTCTAATGCATGCATTGGACACCGCAAACACATACAGTATGATTATCCATTTGGCAGAACTCTACACTGTGAGGACCTTGTAAATCAGTTACTTGTATTATATATGTGATATGTGATACTTGGCTGTGAGTATTTCTATATGGTATTTATTTACCAGCCTGCACCCTAGGACTGCCTGATATATATTTGGTGGAGTTTTTTTTAACATAAAACGGGATTCCCTAGTGTTATTACATTTGGGATGTGTTAATGAGTAAAAACATCACCCCTTTTATTTTTATTTATTGGTGTGACAGTCTATAATTGTGTTTTCAGTCTGATTCCTCCAATAGTAAACAAAACTATTTGTATCTATTTTATATTACCTATTTGAGGCTCCAACTTAGGTTCGCAAAGCCGCTTATGTTAGTTTGATCCAGCGCTGTGGGGCTTCCTGATGGTGCGGTCCACAAGTGTGTGCGCTTCCAGCAATGGAATGATGGGTAATGCAGGACATAGTGTGTCCGGGTGGCTGCTGACTTCCGGTTCATGCGTTCCACGGCTTGGAGCACTTACCGGAAGTGTCAGACCGTGCCCATTAGATTCATAATGCTCGATTTATTAAGTATGTTCTAAGCTTTTTATGTGACATGTGACTACCCACTTGTCAGATGATGTGGCTTTAAACTAGACGCTTTATTGATATCTATTCATTTGATTATTTTTTATGTCATAACTTCTGGGGGCATCTGGCGTTGGGGGGGTCCTCAGGGTACATGCTAGATATTTATAGGCCATGTGGGACACAGAGATGGGTTTGCACTTTTCTGATTTAGTCACAGTGGTCTTGACAAAGGTTCCGTAACGTACCGAAACGTCAACATACTCCATTAAGCAGCTGTGAGTGAATAAAGCTCTTTATCATCTGCATCTGAGAAGTCTGGTGAGTACTCTTGATTTACCCACTGTTTCTATATTAAGGCACTCAGCTTTGCTGATGTTCTTGAGACTACGCACCCCAGCACTAATACCTGTTAAATATATGTGAGTGTGGCTCTATATACTCGTATAATGGATAGAAAGGATGTCCCAATTTCCCAGGGAGCGCCAATCTTTATAGATAATGTTCAATGACAATTTGCATTGTATGAAACAGGTAATTTCCTTTTACAAAGTATAAAAGTTCCCTCTTGAAATGACCAAATGGATGGATAGAATGAATGGATGATGGACAGATATATTTATCCTCTTCTGAATTCTAGAACAAAACTCTAACACCCAAAAAATAGCAAATCAGCCTCTTAGGCTGTATAGTTTAAATTAAATGTATTGAACCATTAAAGATTATAATAGGAATCCTTACACAACACATTGAATTGTGCAGATCTGGCCTCACTCTAGGGTGGATGTTATGTCTGTGCTGACTTTACCCCTTACGGGGTCTGAAATCTTGACTGCAATTCACATTCCTTTTAGCACATGGTTCCGTGGAGAAGGCTGGGGCTTTGGCAGATCGGGTCTCCTACGTTCTCACATCCAGAACTACTAACAGCACCTCAGAACTTAATGGGCAGTATAGGCACCTGGGGGGGAGGTGAATGGCCCAGGACTTATTAAATTCAGTGTTTCAAAAACAAAAGTCTCTGTATGATTTTCTTTGTTTTTGTCGAGACTAGATTCCTGCTGCTGCTTGCACTCACTGCTCAAATACTCCACCCCCTTACCCTCTCCATTCCTTCCCATTTTGTCTCCAGTGAGTCTCTTTCCCCCATCTCCTCACCTACTCTTAATGGCCATATAGGCTTCCACTGGGTTGGCTACGAAACAGTCGGGATCCTGACAGTGTCATCCTGACGTTCAGAATCCCAACACATCACGGTAAGTATTTTTACCCTACCTAATCCTAACCCACCCCTCCCGCAGCCTAACGCTATCCTCTCCCTTCTGCAGCCTAACCCTAACCATCCCCTCCTGCAGCCTAACCCTAACCACCCCCTCCCCTCAGGCTAACCCCACCCCACCCACAGCCTAACCCTAACCTCCCCCACCCCTATAGCCTAACCGTAACACTCCCCCCAGTACCTAACCCTAACCCCAAGGCCAGTATTTACCTCCGGGATCCATCGTTATTCTGACCATTGGATACTACTGTCAGTATTGCCAAGATCCTGACCTCATCTCCTTCCATTTTAGTAAAACAGAAGGCCATAAAGTATTAGTATTGTTAGCACTGCAAGACACTGTGGTGTTGATTATGAAGTCAGTAACTTGCTCTCAGGTGGAGATTTATCAAAGCTTGGTGAAAGATAAAGTGGAGAGAGATAAATTACTAACCAATCAGCTTCTAACTCTGATTTTACATGCTGTGTTTGAAAAATGACAGCAGCTGATTGGTTAGTGCTTTATTTCTCTCCACTTTATCTTTCTCTATACTTTGATAAATACCCTCGTAGCATGTAAAAATGACAGGTAGAAGCTAATTGGTTAGTACTTTATCTCTCTCCGAGCTTTAATAAATCCCCCCCAGTGAGGGAAAATACAGATATTAGTACAGAGGGGGTAATTCAGAGTTGATCGCAACAGCAAATTTGTTAGCAGTTGGGCAAAACCATGGGGGTAATTCCAAGTTGATCGCAGCAGGAAATTTTTTAGCAGTTGGGCAAAACCATGTGCACTGCAGGGGAGGCAGATATAACATGTGCAGAGAGAGTTAGATTTGGGTGGGGTATTTTGTTTCTGTGCAGGGTAAATACTGGCTGCTTTATTTTAACACTGCAAATTAGATTGCAGATTGCACACACCACACCCAAATCTAACTCTCTCTGCACATGTTATATCTGCCTCCCCTGCAGTGCACATGGTTTTGCCCAACTGCTAAAAAAATTCCTGCTGTGATCAACTTGGAATTACCCCTCATGTGCAGTGCAGGTGCGGCAGATATAACATGTGCAGAGAGAGTTACATTTGGTTGGGGTGTGTTCAAACTGAAATCTAAATTGCGGTGTAAAAATAAAGCAGCCAGTATTTACTCTGCACAGAAACAAAATAACCCACCCAAATCTAATTCTCTCTGCACATGTTACATCTGCCACACCTGCAGTGCACATGGGGGGTAATTCCAAGTTGATCGCAGCAGGAAATTTTTTAGCAGTTGGGCAAAACCATGTGCACTGCAGGGGGGGCAGATATAACATTTGCAGAGAGAATTAGATTTGGGTGGGTTATTTTGTTTCTGTGCAGGGTAAATACTGGCTGCTTTATTTTTACACTGCAATTTAGATTGCAGATTGAACTCACCACACCCAAATCTATCTCTCTCTGCACATGTTATATCTGCCTCCCCTGCAGTGCACATGGTTTTGACCAACTGCTAACAAAGTTCCTGCTGCGATCAACTCTGAATTACCCCCATGGTTTTGCCCAACTGCTAACAAATTTGCTGCTGCGATCAACTCTGAATTACCCCCAGAGTACTAGTCATCTGCAAACAACTCATACATTCCCAGTAACTGAGACATCTGGAGGCACAAAATGCCTCATGCCTGATTTATGTCATTACTTCCTAGTGGATGTATGGGCTAAATTCTAATCTGCTATAGCCCATACGAAATAACTACATCCATTGGGTAGAGATGCAATGTGATTACCATTTGTATTAATGGCAGCTGTTTTTAGCCTATTTTTCAGGAAATGTTAGGGAAATTCAGTAATTGTATGAGATGTCCCTGTGCATAGTGACCTGATGTGCGAGAAGCCTGAATTGCCCTTGTAGGAAGCAGCAGCAGAGGCTCTGTGCAGACAGCAAGCAGCAGGGAAATGAGCAGCACTGCGCAGTACGCACATCACCACCAGGCTCCATACAGGATTGAAAGTCTGCCTAACCAATAAGAAGGAGCCAGTGGCCATTTAGGAGACTAAAATAAGTCCTAAACTTGTGGGTACGGATGGGGTATGATTTTACGTTGCACATGATTGCCGCTTTAAAAAAACAAAAAACAAAAACACGTCCGTATTCGTCAGGGAACCCGCACCTCCGGCCAACTTGGACTTCATTACATCTGGCTCATGGCCTTGTGTTCATTCTCATATTTACGGTAGTGATGGCTATTGGCATGGTTTCCATCGATGGTTGCCACTGATGGTGCCTTGAGCCATCAATGATAGAATACTATGCTATGGAACACCATTGATAGTACACACATGCGCGGAAGAGATGCGCGTCTATCCTCGCACAATGTAGTCAGAGCTGGGGGGACGTCTGGGCTGCTGACTGACAGCTGAGCTCACCATGTCAGCGAGGCAGGCCACCCATCCTGGCCAGGGAACTCTGGGGTAATTGTATTTTTATGTTCATAGCGGCGGTTATATGTGTGTGCCGACATATACCCCTCAGTATCATGGTGATGCGGGTTCTGATATGATTAATGTTTTTTTTTAAAGTGCGAGAGTGTTAAATCACCTGCCTAGTGATCAGCACTCTCCCACTATCAGCTGCCCTTACTGGCTTTTGTGCACATGCGCTGGTCATATTTTTTCCAGTAGCACCCAGAGTTATTGAAGCCCCCCCCCCAAAAAAAAAAAAATATATATAGTTTTGTATGCTCAATACCTGGCTGTGGAGCCACAGACAGTGCTGTGTGCCAGGCAACGATAGCTGCAGCTGTCGAAATTGATAGCTGCTGTTGTTAGAACAGTCATTTTGTAGATAGCAGTGCTGATACTGACGGTTGTCAGTATAACCTGCTTTATTACATGAGGAGAAGCGATAACAGCACACATATCATCCGCTGATACCACTTCTCCCCCATTATACCTGGACATACATCTACCCATCACTGCTTTATGTGCGCTGGGGTTGAGGCTGGTCTTCTGACTGACAGCCCATCCTGGCATGCACACTGTGTGTTCTGTAAGTGTGTGTAAGCCGGAAGCGCAGGGCTGCTGGGCTCGCTGGCCGCATAAAAAAAAAAATCTGGCCCATGGCTACCATAGATGGTCAGAACACATCTGTGTCCCTAACACCAATGGTAAAACTAGTTACCATTGACTGGCAACCATCCATGGTTTCTAGCCATCGATGGTCTCTATTTTACGGCCAATTTCCCAGTGATCCTGTGTTCGGTCATTTTTCCTGATTTTTTTTTTGTGTCTGTGTGGGGGGGAAATCAGTGAAACACTAGATGAAATGTCTGACATGCTGCTCCCTCTGTGTATGCGGTGCACACAGGCCCCCGGGGTCCGGGGGGCCCACACCGAACACCATGCACTCATTATTTTTAATACTCACCCTCTGGAGTCCCATGGCGCAGGAGCAGTGCTGCAGAAATCACTGAGAAAATGACGTGGTACCATTTTCTCTGTGTTTTGCACATGCGGAGCAGGAAAATCACTGGGAAAATGGCAGCAGCACCATTTTCCCGAGGACCTGCACATGCGCTTTAGGCTTTAGGACAGTACCAGGGTACCCTAGTGCCTAGAGCTACAGTGCTGCCAGCAAGAGAGGAGGGGGCCGAGACGGAGCCTGCACACAGGCCACCTCCACTCTAGATGCGTCCCTGATTACCTCTGTATGCTGATGTAAGGATAGCTAGACCTGATGATGAAGACTATCGCTGGACATACTGACAATCATCTTCACAGGCAAGGAGGGCTTGACAGATAGGGAAAAACACAATCCCAGATGAAAACTGTCAGTTTGGAATTTCTCTTTAGAATAGACTCTAAGGACAAAATAACAATAAACCTATTGTCTTCAGCAGAACAGGTTTAATCGATTGATAAATAAGCCCCTGTATTCCAAACCTAAAACCACCTTTAAAAGATGAGCCCCTGCTCACTACCCCCAGGCTATAATTTACCGGCCATCCTCTATTAGCATAATTGCCAATGCAACAATACATTAGAATAAAAGCCAACAAGCATGACACGATAGGGTATGTAGAACACTCAAAAGCTCCACTAAGACGACATCACCAGGACCGCTATGAGATCTTTGAGGACCCGTACTAGTGTATGTACGGCCAAGTGTGTGGGAAAGTGGCCACATCCTGTTGTGAATAACTAGGCCCTCTGTACACTATGCAAATATTGATGGCCATACCCACCATCTCGGAATATCATGTGTGAAAGACTCAGCAGCAAAATGTCCTTGGAAATTATTTTAATACTAGTAAAATGGCCCAGGTCAGTCCAGCTCATCCCCCCATCCTGTCCCCTACCCACTAAACTTAACAGTCCTCTTGTCTTCTCCTGCAGGATGACTGCCCCGTCGCCGTGGGGGGATCCTGTGCAATAAGCATGTTGGACACATGACAGCATTACCATTATATGTTGGTAAGCAGTACCGGCTTTCCCACTAGGCACGTGCCTAGGGGCGGCACTTGCTAGGGGCTGACACACCTGGCTGATAAAGGCCAGATTCTTTTTTTTCCCGTCATTACAACTTTTTTTTTTTTTTACACACATATGATGGGGTTAAGATAATGGGTAGCAAATTGTGGTCCAGGAGTTGGTAGTAGGGTGAGGTTGGGGCTGCTTTGGTGGTCTCAAGGCATTCGGACTGGCACCCAAAATGAAGGGGGCAATAACATGATGAAGGGGGGATGGGGACAGCCAATAATGTGCCTAGGGGCGGCCTGACCCCTAAATTTGGCCCTGTTGGTAAGTATAATTTAGGTAGAAAATTGTGATCAGACTATAAACAGCTTTTAATTGAAAATGACCCTCAGTCATTGATGATGTAACCACTTCATGAAGTTGTATATCATGATTAGTAGCAATACTTTCATTATGTCAATGGCTCCTACCTGGCATTTCTCTAAAAGCAGATTATTGTTCCATCTCCTCCCTGAATGGCCTGGCATTGACAATAGAATAATACATTAGAAAAGTAGGAGTAGTGCAGCTGTAGCCACTTACGTTCTTTCACATAGATCACTGGCACGTATGGAGTTAAAAAAAAACGGAAACATTAAAAGCACTGCTTAAAAAAAGGGAATCGTTTATTTATTACATGATTCCTACAGAAATAAGGGGTTTATTTTTAAACGCAGTGGGTGAGGAAGTGATTGCTAAGCGAAACACAGTAGCAGAGGGTCAAATCCCAGCAGTTTGCGCAAAAGGAACTAAAAAAGACATTCATAGCTTGCGGATTGACGTCATGCGTTATCTGTATGGAATAGATGTATAGAATTAGCTAGAAAAAAAAATCCATTCTATTCATCTACAGACTCAGCAGCCATACATCTACAAATAGTGACTTTTCTGACTACGCTGTGATCTTCTGTGCTGCATGCTCAGTAACTAACTGCCCACGGGTAATTACTGGGTAAACAACAGCTCATCGGAAGAACAAAATGACTGGCTGGCATTGCATTATGTTTTAGTGCATTCTATCTCAATTGTCAGACTAAATATTATTTTTAAATTGAAAGGCGCAGAGCTAACGGGCAATTTATAGAAGATGAATTATGTCATTTTCAGCCTCTCTCCTTTTCTCTAACAAGCTCATCCCAGCGACCAGCTTGTGATGTGACTAAAAAATTCCGGAGACTAAATTTAAGATCTATAGTTACAGTTTAAAATGGTGGTATCGGATTGCGCCAATTTTTAACGGTAATTGGAGATATATGTCGTCAACTTCTTACTACGACTGGTTCATCTATCTTCACCAGTGTGTGGTCTCATCAAAGAGGAATGTTCATATGAAAGAGAAACAAAAAGGGAAGTCCCAATGTGTAGTAAAGTCTTGATAGTAAAAGTCAAAGGTCAAGGAAATAATACGGGAGATCTTCAAATCTTCCACATATATAGTGATGGAAAGGTGTATGGGATCACCCAATCTGTGTAGGGGTCAAAGAAGGTGATGCTCACTTCAAACCTTACTTTCAAAAAGTCTGGTCCATGCATATAAAGGTATCTTTATCAGGGTCCTGGGAAGCGTCTTCTGAAAACAATCTTATGCAGGCACCCTTTACAGGATACATATACAGGTGGAGACAAAAAGAGTATTCCAATGTGTAACACTGTATTGAATGAACTCTTGGAAAACGGGTTATAGTCGCCCTCAGAACCGTGTCGCTAAACGTTAAAGGGTCACCCACAACATGTGTCTCAAAAATACATGATGCTCACTTTTGTGCTTACACTGAAAAGCTGGATCAATACATATAAAGGTATCTTTAAATATTCTTAATCATCCGGTATACAATCGTACATGTATGCTTACTTGAAGTCAGCGATGTCCAATCCTATCGCGGTTTCTTTTATATCTCCTTCTTCAGGTGTATGAATAAGAAATGAAGGACCGTTTAAACATAAAAAACGGACTTTATTAAAAAACGATAAAAATGTTGTATTTCACAGATACAGCCGCCTGTTGGCAGGGAAGATGTAAACAACAGCAAAATGTGGCAAATTAATAATTATATGGGCCCAAGAATTACCACTCCCACAAAAAGCCGTATCCCTCAGGTGACAGATCTGAACAACATGTGACAAACGACCACCAACGCGTTTCGACTATTGCTGTCTTCCTCAGGGTGTGCTGTCTGATCCCAGAGCAATCTATTTATGCTCTGTTGACTCCCGCCCCTTTTTTATAGAGATATATGGGGATTAATTAGTTATTGTCGGTAGGTTTAAAATAATTCTTTGTTTCTATTTGATTATTTTCTATATATACTTAAATCGAGAAAATGTACTTCTTTAGTACTAATCTCAAAAGATTAGTACTAAAGAAGTACATTTTCTCGATTTAAGTATATATATAGAAAATAATCAAATAGAAACAAAGAATTATATTAAACCTACCGACAATAACTCTTATATACCGAGAAAGAGCAACCATCACCCTACATGGCTGAAAGGAATACCGAAAAGTCAAACTACAAAGGATTAGAAGAAACTGTTCTAATATCGAAGTATATGATGAACAGGCTTCAGCTATGAAGACAAGATTTGAAATTAAGGGATATGATGAAGAAACCATTACCGAAACCATAGGTACAGTACGGAACATGGAGAGGAATACATTATTGAAATATAAGGAGAAAAGTTCCACAAATACCATCCAAATTCCGTTTATCACCCAATACAATACCCAATATCGGGAAATAGAGAAGACTATCAAACGTCATTGGCATATCCTTAAAAGTGACCCACTCTTGAAAGAAATTATTCCGGAAAACCCTAAATTCATCTATAAAAAAGCCAGGAATTTAAAATCAAGCCTGGTAAAAAGTGCCCTACCGGAAAAGAAATTGGGCAGGGTAAAAACGACAGGCTTTCATAGATGCGGCGATTGCATTATGTGTAAACATCACACAAATACCCCAAAGAAGGTAACAGAATTCATTGCAACAGCTAGTGGGCAAAAACATCTAATAAAGGAATTCATTACGTGCAATACAAATAATTGCATATATTTAATACAATGCAGTTGTAACTTACAATACATTGGACGAACATCACGTAAACTCCGAGAGAGATGGGCCGAGCACACTCGAAATATTAAAAAAGGATTCGAGAAACATAATTTATCTAACCACTTTAAAGAAAAACATATGTGCTCTCTGGACTCTATATCATTAGTTATCAGTATTAAAAAAGTATTTGGGAATTGGAGGAAGAAAGATATTAATACTTTGTTGGCACAAACAGAAATGAAACTTATTTACAATATGAAAACATTGATGCCGGGAGGTCTCAATGCAGAATTTGAATTGAAATGGTTTTTATAGTGAAGAATAATTACATTTCTTTCCTTTTTACATTTTCAATTGTTGCTCTATTTTTCAACATCATTTATTGTGTATTTTAAGCATATCAATATATTATAAATAGGCTTTGCTCTATATCATCCATATGTTTACAATTACCATACAGTATACATGTTTCTTGTTTTATATCTTATGGCCCCCTAAGTGGTTTCCCAATATCCAGGTTCATGTAACACATCTACTCTGAATTTGTGATCCATCGCGATCTACTGTATACGGTACACTTCCGTTTTTGAGGTGAAACGCATTTTGCGTTTCAAAATAACAGGATCTGACGGCGAATGACATTTCCGGAATTTGGAACGCACTGTGCGTTCCAGACGGGAGAGGACGGACGGCGGAAATATCGTCTGTTTCCTCGGCCAGTATATCCCGTTTTTATTGGCTCTCATAAACCCGGAAACTGTATGTGCATTACTATTGGAGAAATGCAGTGTCTATCAAGAGGGTCTTCATTTATTGGTTCACTAGCGGTTACTATGGTTACCCATTTTTAAGATTAATTAGACTCTTTTGTTTATTTTAAGATGTATTTCTTGGTTAATTTATTTTTTCCTGTACATGCATGCACCTTAAAATGGGTTCACATTTAATACCCATGTTAATAAATATCATTATCCATTAATCCCCATATATCTCTATAAAAAAAGGGGCGGGAGTCAACAGAGCATAAATAGATTGCTCTGGGATCAGACAGCACACCCTGAGGAAGACAGCAATAGTCGTAACGCGTTGGTGGTCGTTTGTCACATGTTGTTCAGATCTGTCACCTGAGGGATACGGCTTTTTGTGGGAGTGGTAATTCTTGGGCCCATATAATTATTAATTTGCCACATTTTGCTGTTGTTTACATCTTCCCTGCCAACAGGCGGCTGTATCTGTGAAATACAAAATTTTTATCGTTTTTTAATAAAGTCCGTTTTTTACGTTTAAACGGTCCTTCATTTCTTATTCATACACCTGAAGAAGGAGATATAAAAGAAACCGCGATAGGATTGGACATCGCTGACTTCAAGTAAGCATACATGTACGATTGTATACCAGATGATTAAGAATATTTAAAGATACCTTTATATGTATTGATCCAGCTTTTCAGTGTAAGCACAAAAGTGAGCATCATGTATTTTTGAGACACACGTTGTGGGTGACCCTTTAACGTTTAGCGACACGGTTCTGAGGGCGACTATAACCCATTTTCTAAGAGTTCATTCAATACAGTGTTACACATTGGAATACTCTTTTTGTCTCCACCTGTATATGTATCCTGTGGAGGGTGCCTGCATAGGATTGTTTTCAGAAGACGCTTCCCATGACCCCGATAAAGATACCTTTATATGCATGGACCAGACTTTTTGAAAGTAAGGTTTGAAGTGAGCATCACCTTCTTTGACCCCTACACAGATTGGGTGATCCCATACACCTTTCCATCACTATATATGTGGAGGATTTGAAGATCTCCCGTATTATTTCCTTGACCTTTGACTTTTACTATCAAGACTTTACTACACATTGGGACTTCCCTTTTTGTTTCTCTTTCATATGAACATTCCTCTTTGATGAGTCCACACACTGGTGAAGATAGATGAACCAGTCGTAGTAAGAAGTTGACGACATATATCTCCAATTACCGTTAAAAATTGGCGCAATCCGATACCACCATTTTACACTGTTACTTGTTTTTCTGGTTTAATAACACCAGTAGGTATTGTGTTTGCTGCCTTTTGTTGTCCAGCGCAGAGTTGTATTTTCCTTTCCTTTGCTAAAATCTATAGTTGCCTGATTCCTTATATCCAAAGAGTAGAGAACACTGTGTCATGTTCATGGAAGAGTTCAGCTTAAGCCTTGTAATATAGCTAAAACCTGGTACTTTGATACAGTCTTCTAATCTCAGCATAATTGTTTCACCAGACTCACGGGAGATTAGCATAGCCTCCCTGATCCCAGAAAGTAGGTTAATGGAGACATAATGACAGGATTTGTGGTGAAACGCGTCAATATAGCCAACCATCACTGCTGGTACACAATGGTTGGTATTTTGCACTGGTTGGCAGATCTGTGATGATACAAATCATATCACATGCCCCCTTGACTTCCCTTATGGGGGGAGCTACAAAAAGTAGGAAAGTATGAAACTGAGTAAGAGAGATGTGTCAGGTTCAGTATACTATCCACAATTGCTCTGGTTTGGCCAGATCAGTGGGACCACTAATTATTCCACCTACTAGACTTCAAGCTAGCACCAGGGCAGAATGGCTGCGCTTGATCACACTATAACAGGGGAAGCCACAGTGTGGCATCCACCTGTAATAAAGGTATCCAGGCTCAGCCTAGTCAGATGGTGTTGGTGCTTCTATGGAGCAAGGGCCTACAAATCAAAACAAAAATATTATAAACAAATTTCAATGCCCCCAGGTTTCAAAGTAAAGACCCCCATACTGTACATCTGGAAGCTATTTCCCCAAACCACCAATGGTCATCGAAGATCCATAAAGGTAATCAGAGAAATGAACCATGTTAAAAGTCCCCAATTTGCCGATCCTGACCTTTTGGGAGTTTTAAACATTGTTAATATTCCCAATTCCCCCGGCACGGCCATCAGGGGACCAGCAGATAGTGGGAGTATGTTGCAGATGTATGGGCGCCATCACTGACAATGTGCAACAGTGTATGCACCATATAAAACATAAATATTACTGACTTACAGCAAAATAAGTACCATGTTCATAGTATATTTTCTAGACAGCATTTTGCTACTTGTAGACCATTCGATAGAGCACAAATGATATTGTGATCATATCAAAATACAAATAATAATTTGTTTTTATTTAAAAAAGAAAAAGAGTAATGGAATCATGTATAAAAGTGATTGAAATCTCAGGAAATTAACATGTTTACTGCTTTTCACAGTATTAATGATTCCCATGTTGCTCACATTTCCCCACTGGGCGTGATGAATACGCATCTTAACTTAGACAGATGCAAGTCTGAACCAATTACAACCCAGGTGACACTTTGTAAAAATCAATTTCAGGTTCTCACCTGGGAAGGTCAGCGAAGATTACTAAAACTTAGAAAGGCCCACCTAATGTAGTAATGGAACAGAATAGATGGGAATTAACTCTCCAGGGCTATTAAAGAAGAGAGGATCTAGATGTGTCATATAGAATCCACATCACAATACACCCCTATTTCCTTGTCTGCTACGTGGACTTAGCAAGAAATACGAGGTGACAAGCTAAACTGAGCTAGGTTATATGATAGTTTCATACAAATTAGATATTGGATTCACCAATGTTCACAAGCAGGCTTAGGTCATAACAAATAAAAAGTACACAGCTTGAAATATGTGGATAATACACTGCAAACATTTTGAACATATCTACAGCATTACTATGGAAATAATAAAATGAAAATGAAATGCAAATATTTGTATCTAATTTAAATACACAATACAAACATGCAACTAAGAATGCAAAATATAATTTTTCTCCAGTTATCAATTGATTTGTACATCGCTGTCATCTTCTGACTTTAGTAACTTGGATTGTCACTCCATATACTGTGGCACTAAAAACTGTATCTCCCAGGAGCACTTGGTGCCTGCATCCAGTAGTTAGAGGCAAGAAAAAAAGAGTGGCCAGAAAAAACAGAAACTGATGAAAAGAAGATAGAGGAGGAGTCAGGGGGGTGTTGGAGAGGAGCCCACCGGCAAAAGTGAGTGAAGAGAAGCCTCAGGAGCATATACTTGGACTCAGAGTGCAGGACTGGCAGAGCATTGCCCGTCTGTGCCTCTCCCCAAGACCAACCCTCTACAGTGTTGAGGAGCATGGCAAACAGGATTATGACAAGCACATTCGGAGGAAGCTGGACTAGGGGAGAGCTAGTGGGGTAGCTGTGGTATGTTTTGAGTCTGAGTGTCAGCGCTTTGTGGCATAATGTGTACTGAGGGTATTGTTACACAATGTGAACTGTGGGCACTGTGGGCCTAATTCAAATGTAGTTGCTATATTTTGGCATTCATAATTGCGAATATATGCTAATATGGCCAAAAGCTAACCTGATAGGGGCGCCCACTACTGTCTCTTCATTTCCATCTGTCAGCATACAACTGCTGAAACATAGGTACCATCCTCACATATTGGGTCATCACGCAGATTCTGAGTGCCCCTGAAGACGCCCAGGCTCAGCTTCTCTTCTGGGATGCAGAGGGCAAGTAAGATCGCAACTGCTAATTATTGCACACCTTTGAAATGCTGTCTGAACAGCCATGGCACGCCTGCATTTACCCGACCACTCCCGTTACAACCTACAAATGCTGTCTTCCTGTCACTCACTCTGCAACTAATACCTTAATGCAACCGCCATCTCAATGCAATTGCTGTGTGCGACTCAGACGCATGTGCCGTATGAAAGCATCAACCAATTTGCGTAGACGCTGTGTGGCATAATGTGAACTGGGGGAAATTTATAGCATCACGTGAGCTGGGGGCACTGTGTGACATAAGTTAAACTCAGTGGCGCTGGGTAGCATCATGTGATCTGGGTGGCAGTGTGTGGCATCACGTGAACTAGAGGACACTGAACGGGCAAACTGATGGCGTGCTGCAATTTTAACATCTTGTTCAGTATGATGCGAGTTGAGAAAGGTTGAAATTCTCTGTTCAACGCCAACAGAGCTGACAGACCACAGCACTGCACATACAAAATCCTGCTCCTGACAAGAGAACACTCTGTACACAGAGGCAAAGTGTGTTCACGAAAAGTTGATGGAAGAACTCTGGTTGTGACAAAGGGGCTAATTCAGCCTGGATCACTGCAGCAGCAGTGATCGCAGCCTGAATCTTTTTGTGGAGTGAGCACGCGCAGCAGACGCACTGTGCGTGCGCACCCCGGGAGCCCATTGAGATGTTATGAGCATCTCTGGACTGCGATCGCCTCTGCCTGATTGACAGGCAGAGGCAGTCGCGGGGTGAGAGGGGGCGTGCCAATGGCATTAGAACACCGTTGGCGGAGTGCGGTTCGGACAACGGAGGCGTGTCCGGACCGTTGGGTGAGCAGGCCGCGGCGACTGCATGATGTCACACGCAGCCGCTGCGACCCAGGACGTGGCCAGCAGTTCCCTGACAGAGCGCAGAAGCTGCGCTGTCAGGGAGCTACTCCTCAGGTACAAAAGCATCGCCGCTATGCAATGCTTTTGGACCTGTGCAGGTGGGCAGAGCCAGACGTGCGGGGCGGACTAGCCCTGTGCTGGGCGTCACCCCGCATGTCTAAGTAACTGATCGTAATCAACTCTGAATTACCCCCAAAGTATGAAGAGTCACAGAGTATCCTCTGTGGGGTGGGCATTTATGTACCAATAACCTGCATATCGCTTCTCATGGGTAATGGAACTGATATTGACAGGCTTCAATTATATCAGAGGACTTGTCCAGAGAACAGAAGCTATTATAAAACTTGGAACTTTTGGTGCGTATTGCCACCTTTTCACTTTTGAAAAAAGAAAAAGCACTGCATGTATAATTGCCACCCTACATTAATTCCGTCCTTCCCATTGCTTCCAAGATTCTTGAGCTGATTTACAAAAATCTCCCGTCCTTCCACTTTTTTCACTCCTTCCCCGCCCCATTTCAATCTAACTTTCCCTCTCTTCAAGACACACCCCTCACCAAAGTCACTAACTATCTCACTGCTAAGTCTAAGGGTCATTTCTACACCTCATACTTTTCAACTTCTCTCCTACCTTTGACACCAATGATGCCTTCTTCTTTTGAAAATCCTCCATTCCGTCAACCTGCATGACATTGTCATCTGTTGGTTTACCTCCTGACTGTATCCAATCCTCTTTCTTTCTTTCCTTACCTATCAGAGTCCCCCAAGGATCTGTTCTTGGCCCTCTAGCCTTCTTCTTCTACACTTTTTTTCTACTTGGTGATCTCATTTGAATGTTGGCCTCTAATATAACCTGTAGACTGATGACACCCTCATTCACTCCCTCATTATTTCACATCTCAATTACTGTAAACTCCTTCTCTCTGGCCTTTTAAGATCTCACCTAGCCCCTGTTCCATCTATCCTACATACAGCTGCTCACCTTATTTTCCTCTCTTGCCACGCTACCTCAGCTGGCCCAAGTCCAAACTACACACCCTGCTCTACTAGCCCTCAGAAACTCCTCTTTGCCTGCATCTCCAACCTCATTTCTAGCTACTTCCCACCCACTCTGGTATGCCAACTACAGTACCACAGCATCACTACTACACTGGTTACTTTTTTGCTTTCCAACCTTCAGGATTTTGCTCCTGCTGCTCTCAGCCCGTGGAACACATTCTCACTTCATATTAGATAAGCCAATGGTCTGCAAGGCTTTAATGTCCTCAAAACTCATCTCTCCATTCAAGTCTAATATCCTTCCAAACTCGTCTGCATTTGCTAGCATCTCTACTCCCACCCTACTTGTATCACAAAATTACCTCTTGCAAACTATCATGAGCAAGGCCCCCTTCTCTTGTGTTTTCCCTCCTACCACTGCACCCTTTCTCATCTGTCCTGTTTCAGGAGCCACTGCTCCTAGGCACTGGCCTAGTTCATCTGGTTCATACTTATCACTGTCTGTCAATAGTTGGATCCACTATTCTATATTCTATTTATACTCAACTTTTTGTTAACTGACTATTGGCATCTATGACTGGAAGATTTCACTCTTTCAAACAGTCACAGATTTTTGTAATAGAAGAAGCTAATCTTCCTAGAGAAACATGAGAGGACTGTTTGTAGGTTGTAGGGATTCCACTAGGTACATATCCTCAGGCTATGTACCACTTCTAAAAACAATTAGTACTTCAGACCCAGAGTCTAGAAATTACTAAACTTCATAACATACCAATGGAGTATCACTTGATATAAGAAGATCGACTCAGTGAAAACGGAAAATAGATGACCCCTACAACTAGAGACTACGTCACACTCTGCAATTGGAGTTCTAGTATCACATAGATAGAACACAAAATGTCCGCTGGCCAGTACTATATCCAGCATGTGGAAGGAATTGCGTCACTTCTGATTCTGTTCACTTTCCGGACCGTAAGTTACCGGATATCTGGAATCGGCAGGCTCCTAACGAGGAGGCAATGGTCAAAGACATCATATAACAGCACAACCTGGACACAGGAGGATAACAGACTTGAAAGAGACAAGCAAGTCTCAAAACATGTCGGCAGACCTACCTGTGCCACATGGAATCACAACGCTATGGATGCTGACCTTTTCTGGGGATGGAGCTTTGGAGCCATATGCAGGGTATATTCCGGAATTCTCTGCATGATGCACATACCACCTGCGGCTCCTCTTCACCAGAATCGGTCTCAGCACTTATTCCTGTAATTTATCTGCTTTCAAGCACAACTGACAATTTATTTTGCATTGCTGTTACCTACCCTCAATAACTAATTGAGAGTCTCTGAAACTACTGCTTCTTTAATTGCTGCTGCAGTTTATCTGTTTTATCTGCATATTTGTTAGTAGTATTGTTTTTTATTTTATTTTTTTCATAAAATTTTTAACTTTTTGACTTTATACTGAATGCCTACTGTATTTGTGCATTACATTAATACATTTATCTGAGCATCAACACTTTATACATCTGAATAGCGCCCTGAGGGTGGACACATCTTTCTACACATCACTGTTCCACTTTAGAGTTCATTAGGGGAACTCTATTGTCACCAGTGGTGAATTTCCCATTAGGCACGTGCCTAGAGGCAGCATTTGTTTTGGGGGTGGCACTTGAATGCTTGTGTTGGTACTGTCAGTCCAAAATGTACCAGTAACTGCAAAATATTTCCACTGTATCTTGAGTGATGTGTAAATGGGTGGGACATGCACAAACTGCTGTCCTACTTAGTAAATATGTATACATAATTAAAAATTAAAAAAGTCAGTGTTTTTTTTATTCTGTTACATTGGCTATTCAAAAAATAGGGCTTAAAACCAATGAATAAAAATAATAAAATTAGGCAGGTCGGGGGCGCCCATTACAGTTCTGCCTAGGGGCACCCTCGCCCCTAAATCCGCCCCTGATTGTTACCAGTGGCTTGCTGACATTCAGTGAAGCGCACTGACACCACCTCAATCCCTTTCTTATCTATCTCTGTGTAGCTAAATAGTCATCTCCCAGTAACCGCCCAGGATAGCCCAATATATTTTCAATGTACGTCTCTGTACGCGCATCTGAAAACACAACTGTGACTCTGTATAAATAAACACAAACGGGGACACATGCGTGGTGCAACTTGGACGCTTGTGCAGTTACAGCAAAACCCTACATAACTACATTTACATGGACAAGCATGTGACTCAGAATCAGGCCCACAATGTCTGGCTGACTTATTGGTATACAGCATTTACTTATGGTGGTATAATTACTGAACTTTTTGATATACTTGACTTCTTTTTAGCTCTGAAAGATTCTGCTCTATACTGTATATACTGCATTTAATATTTAATTTTTTGATTTTTCCAAAATAATTAATTTATATCCACATTGTACACATTTTTCTAACACAGGAGCTGACTTAGAGGTGGACACAGAGGTGGCTGCGGCTTCACCTATTGGCGGTCGCCCAGCTGCAACTCTCTGCAAATGCTGCTACAAAGTCCTTCCCTGGTGTAGATCTGTGCATCCTAATGTGAACCCGGCCATTAGTTGAATTGCCTGATGTTTTAAGAGGTGTTTTTTATTTTCGCAGAAAAATGTACTGCAGCTATTTCAATTCCCCCCTCTGTTTCATCTGCATTTAGGGGCTAATTCAGGTTGGATCGCAAATCGGGATACAGCCGGAATTTTTACGATCGCCCCACGGATGCATGCGCAGTGCCCGTCCAGTGAGGAGACGGAGTGTTGCAAGGGTGGTGCGGTGCGAATGGGCGGCGGGGGTGGCCGAACTGGGGCGTGATCACGGCGGCTGCATGACATCACAAGCAGCTGCCGCCATCGGGAAGATGGCGGCGGGCCTCCTGCGGACGCAGCTAAGCTGCGCCGGCAGGAGGCTTCCTTAGTTTCTGCTAACAAGCAGAAATTGCGATGCGTTCACAATTTCTGTTTGTTCAACTGGGGGGAGGCTCCGGTCAGCATGCTGGGTGGCCTTGCCCAGCGATGGGCGGCCCCCAGAATGCGCTCCAAAGGATAGCAAATTCTGCTAATTATCAGAATTTGCTATCCTTACTGAATTAGGCCCTTAATGTAATCTTATATTATTATATTAAAAAAAAGGTTGGACTTTGACCATCTCCATCTTTTATTAAATTGCCAGATTACTATCTAGCTAGGGCTACACTTTTAATGTGTTTCATTTATGATCAATGACATCTTCTTGTACTATAAAGCAGTACTAGAATGTTCTCACCCATATACAGTATTCTTATTAACTACTATCCCATCTGCCACTGCTCAGCCTCTGTGTTTCATTCATTTCCAGCCAATGCCATGCTAGTAGCACAGAGATATAATACTGCCATGCAGATATGGTCCTATTCAGTGACGCATTCATTTGGGGCGCATTGTGTTTCAAAATAGTCACAGATTTTTGTCTGACTGCACCGCCCCTTTACATGTGATAGCGAGATGTCACCTCTATCACCTGACATTTTCCCCAGCCCTAACCTGGGTGCAGTGTCGGACTGGGGCATGTAGGGCCCACCCGGGAAATGCAGTGGTAGGGGCCCATGTTTAGGGGTGTGGTAAGTACACAGAGGGGGTGTGGCCTGCCACCTCATTGGTTTGACTAACCATTAGAGAGTGCAACATCTGCGCCCCTTCATAAATATATACAGTAAATTCAACTGCTTCATGCATGATAATGTACCAGATTAATAACAGCAATGCACTGTAGAAAATACACCATAGTCCAGTATAAGGTAACATATGTATGATGTATAATTCAAGTGCACAGTCTGGAATCTGATCCTTAGAGCAGGAGGTGGGCCCTAGGCAGTGGGGCCCACCGGTGGTTTCCCCTGTACCCCTGTGGGCCAGTCCAAGCCTGCCTGGGTGCAAAAGACCCATGTGAATTAGTCAGATCTTTGTGTACACTTACCTCTGAATAGGCCGCAAATATGTCTACACACCTACTGCAAATTTATATTAAATGTGAAAGCCCGTGGCTGTCTAATTGCACCTGCTTAGCCGCAAGCAGTGGCACCAACACTGGGGAGCGGGCACTAATTACCAGGGCCTGTTGGAGGGGGCCCAGGTCCGACGCATGTTTACTGAAATGTAAACGTGTTACTTAACAAATTTGGTAAGGGATGCTTGGGAGACTTAGTCCACATGAGTAGCTGTTATGGTTTGTGACACAGAGGTGTTAATGCAGGGTTGGACATATGCCAGTTTGTGTAGTGTACCTTGTGTGAATATTCGCTGTGCATGCTCACAAAATTAACTAGTTTCTTCTGCTCTGACCGTTCTATTGTAAAGTACATTGCTGTGCTGAGGAACAATTCTCTGGTACGCTTCAGCTTATGAACTGATATAATTACATTCTTCAGAGAGGACTCAGAAGTTCCCTAATGGAAGTAATGGCTGCAAACTGCTCAGGTGCCAAAAATACATTACAGTAGGTTCCATTTCTCATGCATGTTAAAAACTTCCACTTTCATGTGACAACAGACACTTATGGGCAGGGCCGGCTCCAGGCCTATTAGTACCCCGAGTGAGAAAATTTCAAAGCGCCCCCAATATATGCCCACAAAGTGCCAGATACATATATGCCCCCGCAGTGCCAGATACATAAATGCCCCCACAGTGCCAGATACAGAAATGCCTCCACAGTGCCACATACATAAATGCCCCTACAGTGCCACATACATAAATGCCCCCACAGTGCCACATACATAAATGCCCCCACAGTGCCACATACATAAATGTTCCCACAGTGCCAGATATGCCCCCAGAGTACCTGCTGTGCCGGCGATGAAGGAGGGGGAGTGCTGCTGTAGGCGGTCCTATGCTAAAGAGATCTGTTCGCGCTGTGCGGCGCTGACGTCTAACGTCAGACACCGACGCCGCACAGCACGCACAGATCACTTTAGCATAGGACCGCTTACAGCACTCCCCCTAACAAACAGGAGGCGGGCCGGGACGGACAGCTGCTGCAGGCTACAGGACAGGGCCGGCTCCAGGCTCCAACATGATGGCACCAGCGCGCGGCGCCCATTAAGGGTGGCTCCCTGCGCGGGCGCTCGAGTCGAACATGCCTGGAGCCGGCCCTGCTTATGGGGGCACTAGGTGTCTGTTAAGCCAAAGAAAAGTACCGTAGCATAATTTATAAACAAAGCCAAGTCCACCACAGGTGAGACCTGAGCTGACACTTGAGACTCTTGCAGGGAAACGTATAGGCACACTGAGCAGCTGCCCAGGGCCCCACAATACTAGCGCCCTTCGAACAGGGGTGGGCGGTGGTCACACAATCAGAGCGGCAAGGCAGCATTCTTTCCCTGCATCCCAGCCTGCAGTCAAACAGTGAATAGCTGTCAGCGTGCTGATTGGTCGATGGCTGCAGCTGCTGACAATCATTCACTGTATGAAAGTATGTATAGAGTGCAAGAGGGGCAAGTTATGATTTTTTTAAATTGGTTCCTGTGAATGGGTGTGTAGAGGCCCCAGTGAATTGCTTTGCCCAGGACCTACAATGCTGTTAAGATGGCCCTGGACTTTTGAGATGTCACCTGTCCCAGGAGATTGGTTAATGCCACTGAGGATGGTGGTGCAGGAAACTGTGTCTTTCTATGATATGACTATTGCTCTTACTCACAAGTATGTGCTGTGTTATTTGTGTTGGTGCTTATGACATCCTTGCTGTCAGTGACATCAACCAGAGTCAGAACTATTGTCATATATAAGGTGGCTAATCCCGGGATCAGCGGGATCCCGGGATTTTGGCCTAAAATTGTTTCGGAATTGAATCCCAGGATTGTAGTTTACAATCCCGAGATTTTGGGATGCGCCACCATATGCTTTTTTCAATGCCGGACAGCGCTGAACATCTTCAACCGATGGCTCAGACAATGCCCGGCTCACCCTGCCTCCAGCTGTGCGCAGCCTGACATGATGTCAGAGGTCATGCTGCGCAGCCTGATGCCAGCTGCACCACCAGCCGGACCACCCACACCCGCAGCTCACCCTGCAGCCCTCAGCAAACTGGCCCGCCTAGCCAACCCGTCTAAAGGATGATATTGTGGGGGCTGGGTGGGGCATTCAATCATTTTCTTTATTTTTAAAGCACCAACAAAATCCCAGGTATCCCAGGAATCCAGGGATTTATCGTTTTTCAATCCCGAAACACGGGATTGAAAAACGGCCCAGGATTGGCCACCCATGTCATATACCTCCCAACATTTAGGAATTCAGAATCAGAATGGGGGCATGAAAGTGGCAAAATGGGTCTGTGGCTGCAACATACTGGGCATGGATATACCAATAGTGGGCATGACCACGTTCACAATCTGTGTTTTTAGCAAAAACATAATTTGAAAGGGAATACCTCCAAGCCTAGCAAATTGTGACAGCTGCCTTGATGGTGGGAAAGTCTGAAATCCGGACAGTTGTGATGAATGTAGTCAATGCTGGATGGGGGAGGGATCTTTTGGCAGCTATAGGGTCAGTCACTATAAAGGTGGGGTCTGGTACACACTGATTTGGTAGAAAATAGAAATACAGTTTAAAGTGCCATATACAACCAATTCATCATTAGTGCTATTTGGTGATGAACCAATAAACGTTACACTGTAAGAAATTTCCCCTATTATATAAATGAATGCTGAACCCAATGCTGAACCTGTTCCTGCTTCCCACAAATAATGACTGAGGGGGAAAAAAAAAATCACCTGTATTGTTATATATTATAACAATGCTGTGCTATTATCTCTATTGGAATATTGAATTCCACCAGAGGAATTATGCTTTGCTTTCCATCTATATAATAACGTGCACTGGGGTGGTAGCTATTATTACTGCACATCAATTCTAAAATCTTCAATGCACCATTAAGATTTTAGAAAGCAATTGCGTGAGCTACATTGGGTCTATTATAATTCACGGTTCATGTGTTTACTAATATGTGTAAAGGGCATTAACAACAAAAGGATGTTAATTAGCACAGATATGGGAATACTGCTTCCTAGAATGCGATCAGTAATGTTTCTCTAGAATGTCCCTTTAAGGACACATGAGCCATTACTTTCACGCAGAGGTAGAATTCAATGGACTCTTACATGGTCTACAGTGCATGGAGATTATCTGTGATGAGGGCTGAATAGAATAATTTATTTCCCAGGAACATTCTGAACACATCAATAAATGTTCCATGAAAGTAAATTAATTAGAGTTTCCATGGCCACTCACATTTTTATTTAAGTTTTATTTAAGATTTCAATGAATCTAGGAGTTTGTTATTTTGACAAAGTTGTTTTGATCCTCACAAAGAAGTTACCTGAAAATCTCATTAGAAAACTATCCAGTCTGGCTATTTCCTAAACAGCAGATTACTTTCATTGTGTTATCTGCAAGGGAAATATTTCCCTGACATTTATTAATGTGCATCTGATGCCTACACCATGGGAAATGAAAGTGGGAAAAAGGTCAGTTGATCCTATTGATGGCTGCTTGGAAGGTAGGTGGTGCATTTTCATTTGTATGGGGGAGATTATGCTACAAACCAAAACCCCAGTCACAATCTGGTCTGCGGGAGATCTATCGGGCCTGGGTACTAGGGTGTGTTGCCATTGTTGGCACTGGTGCCCTTTTTAAATGATGCACCGTCGGCTGAAAGTGGTTAGTCCATCTCTGGGCAAGACTGAATCATTTCAGCAATTCAGGCCCCCGAACTTTGTACCCTCTTTCCCCCTCTAACTGTTCCCCTGGTTACAGTGACCGTTAAATGTTGGTTTATCTTTCTCAGAGGAACTGTACTGTAGATCACATGACAGGGGTGATTCCGAGTTGTTCGCTCGCTAGCTGCTTTTAGCAGCATTGCACACACTAAGCCGCCGCCCTCTGGGAGTGTATCTTAGCTTAGCAGAATTGCGAAAGAAAGATTAGCAGAATTGCGAATAGAAATTTCTTAGCAGTTTCTGAGTAGCTCCAGACTTACTCTGCCATTGCGACCAGCTCAGTCCTTTTCGTTCCTGGTTTGACGTCACAAACACACCCAGCGTTTGCCCAACCACTCCCCCGTTTCTCCAGCCACTCCTGCGTTTTGCAACGCGAACGCCTGCGTTTTTCCGCATACTCCCATAAAACGGCCAGTTTCCGCCCAGAAACACCCACTTCCTGTCAATCACACTACGATCAGCAGAACGATGAAAAAACTTCATTACGACGTGAGTAAAATACCAAACTTTTGTGCTAATTTACTTGGCGCAGGCGCGCTGCGTACATTGTGCATGCACAATTTGCGACTAATCGCTCCGTAGCGGAAAAAAATAACGAGCGAACAACTCGGAATGACCCCCGACATTCTATAATCGCCAAATAACGTATATATCTTTTAAATAAAAACATTTCAGTTTGAAGTACAATATTTGATATGTTTTCTACTGCTTCATCATGTAAGATAGTATATTTGACCCTACTGCTCAGCAACAGTACAATTTTGGCCATACTACAATCTGTTGACAAATTTCAATCCTCTTTTTTTTTATCTGATTTTTTTTTGTTTACATACAAAAGTTTACAGAATGACAAGACATAACATCAATAGAACATAAATGTTAAACCGAGTAGAGCAGTACAATGCTGATTACACAGATAAGATGGATAGAAAAGAATCATATGAAAAGTATAGACTGTTAGACAGTATTGTCATAATAAAAAACAAACACAAAATGAAAACATAGGCAAAATAAACAGAAATACCATTGGTAAGATCCTAAGATGGCACACATAAAATAAAACAAAACAATCAGAGAAGGCAGAGGTGGAAAAGAAGGAATGGGGCGGTGCAAGGTGCATTGGGCCACTATATAGAGTAATACGTATATAATCCATGGAATGAGAAGACGATGAGGCTTGCTCAGAAAATCACAGCAGCCACTAGAAGCATTAACAAGATAGGTTAACAACAGAGCCATTCAAGGGGCATTGTGTAATTGGCTATACAGATACCAAGTTGTGGACTCATAAAGCTTATAAACCTGGGGCTGAGTATGAACATCCAACTGGCCAATAAAGAAGTCCCATTTCCTATGGTACCGTAAGACACCCTTCTTAATGTCAGGGTGTGTGGCCTTCCGCTCAAAATAAAGCAACTGCAGAAGGGGTCGTTTGACAGTGTTTAGTAAGGGAGGAGCACAGGAGGTCCAGTTAAAAAAGCTTTTTTGGCTAAAGTGACTATAGTTGTCAATAACGGTAGAATGTTACATTTATGTGGATGACTCTATGGCCACCCTCTCCAGAAAGGTAGGACTATATGGGGGCATGGCTTGTCATAGTGGGTGGAGAGGAGCATGATGCAGCGAAAGAGGCTATGGGTGGGTGTGTGGCTGCGCATTTGCATCATTGTAGCCATGCCCCCGCTGTACAATGCCGAGATTACGGACAATGTACAGTGGAGGCGTGGCTACAATGACATGATTCAGCATGAATCGCATCATCAGTCACCCTGTCTATCCACTTCACTCTGTAAATGGGTGGCAGTGTGGGGTGGCTTCAGGAGACTTGCCTACTTTCCCGGGGCCGGGACTGCCACCTGATTTTCGGGAACCTCTGGGCCATTCCGGCAGAGTAGGCAAGTGTAATGTGGACCCAATGACCAATTGTCAGAATTAGAGCACAGCAATGCTATGGGGACCATAGCCAAATGTAATGAGACCATACCATTCAGATAATGGAGGACCTTCCCCCAGAATTTACAAATTTTACTACATTCCCATTAATTGTGGATAAGTATAGCAGTGGACAGTCTACATTTGGGACAAAGTCCCAGCTCTTTCCAAACCATGTGGTGTCTTTGGCCCTGAGTAATGTATGCACGTTGGACTGACACAAACTTCTTGAAGAAGGGCCGATGAGAAGCGTTTGAGTGTGGATATTTGAATATAGGGTCAGAATCCTCCATAGAGGATATAACTGTTTTCCATCCAGCTATTCAATTGGACCAAAGCGAAGAGGACCAGAGCCTAAGCAGGTCAACAGTCAGCAACATGGTTTTATATTTATGGGAAGATACATATTTTAACAAGGAAGATAACTATCTGTAGTGGTATCTGGTGACAATGGTGGAAGAAGGATTAAAGCACAAAGTTGAACTGGAGATACATATAAAATTGGGTATTGGGCAAATGAAATCTATGCCTGAAAAGAAAGTATGTGTCCTCCTAGGTCGAATACATTTTTTATGGACGCTATTACTTTAGACCTCCAGGCGCTAAAATTATTATTCTCTAAGCCAGCCAAAAAGGAGACATTGCCCCCAAAAATAATAAAATTAACTAAGAGGATTGTGGCTGAGGCACTTGTTCACAGAGAGCCACGTAACAAAGGTGTCTTTGAAAAAACTTTATCAAGTAAGTGAGAAGGGATTAAGTAATGTTTACATGCAGCATAACACTAGGGGAAAATGGGGCACACAGTTTATATTCTACTGTACTTCAAGGTTAATATATGAGTTTATGCCATAAAACCAATTGATAATATACTGTACAGTACCTAAAAAAAACTGCTTTGGAAAGACAGTCAAGTCAGTGACTCCCAACCCACCATGACTGCGGTACAATTGAAGTTAACCAAGTGCGATTCAGGGGTTTTTGTCACACCAAAGAAAATTAGAGAACAATTTAGAGGAGAGAACCGGATCCGTTTTAGAAAGGCTAATAGGTAACATCTGAATAAGGTATGATAGCTTTGGTAATATGATCCTTTTGATAACCACTGATCTACCAAGAAGAGATAATGGGAGCAGACGCCAACTATCCAGCAAATGCTCAATTTTAGATATCATGGGGGGAATGTAATAGGGTGTGAGAATCAGAAGGTGATAGATTTTGGGAGATTTCTCCTGGGTTGTTTTTTTTAAGAGCCAATCATTTTGTCCGTAAGGTACTCTCGACTATGCAGTGGTTGGTGTCGTCTGGGTCATCAGACCACCATGCAATTCTCTCCCTAGATGCTGAAAAGGCTTTCGATCTTGTATCATGGGATCATTTGTTTGATACCATGAGTCGGTTTGGTGTCCCGGATGACTTTATATCAACTTTGCAACGTTTATATCATAACTCTTCATCTCATATACTAAGTAATAATTATCTTTCACCTCCTTTCCCAATTTTACAAGGCACCAGACAGGGGTGCTCCCTCTCCCCTGCCATGCCCTGGAACCCCTAGCAATAGCCCTGCGTAATTCAACTGTTTTTAAAGGGATAAAGGTCCATAATATAGAAGTAAAACTTAGTCTCTTTGCAGATGATATGTTGCTGTTTCTCGCCCATCCTATTCAATCGATTACTGCCATTATGCATATTATTGATACCTTTAGTGCATTTACTGGTTTCCGGGTTAATTACTCCAAATCCCAATTGTTACTGCTTTCTACAGATGACAGTTACTTTGCCTCTCATCCGATATTGTCTGAGTCCACTATATGCCACTCCCCCCTGAAATACTTAGGGATCCTCATCCCTAAGAAATTACACCAGCTATATTCGGTTAATTTACTAATACTCCCTAAATCTATACGTGGCTTTGGTCTTCCGGATCCCACAGTTTTTGCTCAAGCTGCACTTTTCAGGCATACTGTGGATTGGTTTCTCCAGCAATCAGTCTTTTCCAACTATAATTTGGAAACAGCCTTATTTCATCCCTATTCCCCCAGTGCGCTTTTACACACCCCTATGAAACAATTACCTCCAGGAACCCTCTTCAATGTATTATTCACTCATACATATAAGGCGTGGCGTGGTATAAATAGTAAACTACATAGAAATTTCACATGTTCTCCTTATAACACCTTTTGGAGTAACCTTGTCTTTCTACCTGGTTTAGACAACTCTACATTTGTACAATGGAGAGTTCAAGGTATATCTGCCATTAAGGATGTATTCGATCCTGGCAGCAAAGTCCGTCCCTTTGCCTATTTTAGAGAAACTTGGCATATTGATAATAAATGCTTCTTTATGTATCTTCAAATTCAACACTTTATTCAAACTAGACCCAAACCTCTTCCGGATGGCTATGACCTTGATCAAATTGTAGCTGTTATGTCTTTTGTTGCATCAAAACCATATAAGTCGAGATAGCTCTACCCCTATCTAGTCGAACCTATTGCCGAGAAGACTTGGGCTCGTACTGTGGAGGCCTGGTCTTCTGACATTCCATTTATTAAATCTCATGAAGCTTTATTGTCCCCGATAGCAACCTCTTTGAAGTTTCTTACCTCAGCAGCTTTATGAGAAATGCATTTGAAGGTTGTGAATAGAGCCTATATTTCACAATCTCAACGCAAATATATGGTTCCTGATGAAACAGGACACTGCCCCAAATGCCATTCTCAGTCTGCAACTTTCTATCATAATTTTTGGAGTTGTGATAAAGTAATGTGGTTTTGGAATAAGGTTATTTTATTTACTAATAAAAAAAAATATCTTTATTTCTAATGAAGCTTCCAGGCCCTTGTTTGCTTCTCAATTTCACAGGTTGGGACCTAGGTCTTAATTCTAAAACTATTACGCCTATTTTAACAGTGGCCAAACAAACCATTCTAACCCATTGGATAACTGCTGCTCCTCCTATGTTGTTGGAAGTCAAGCAAACGCTTTTGCGAATCCTATATTATGAACGCCAGTGTGCTTTTCCTGATATCGAATCGGGAGTTATTAGATTCTATAACAAATGGGAGTTATACATTAATAAACTCCCCATCCCGGAACAACTGAAAATACAGAAGGTGTTCGAATCTACTGATTGGTATTACCTCAAACGTTTATCATAGCCAATAAATTATGTATCTTAACTTTTTATTACTCACCTTACTGTGCTACGGGATGTTCGTATGAGACACCCCACCTCTTCCCCCCTCCCCCCTATACTTTCTCTTGTCCAGTGTCAGTTCTTTGCCCTGATGTTTTTCCCTTCTACCTTCCCTCCCCCCACCCTACCCCTCTTGTTACAAAACTGTTGTTATTTGATTGATCTTTTTTTCCTTCCGTTTATATTTTAGTATGTATAATTGTGTTGAGACATGATTGAGTAGGGCACTAAGGCTGTTGCACCAATGATATTGTTTTATTTGCATGACTATAACACCTGTCTGTAATACCACTACTCTTGTTTTCCATAATTGCCCTTGTTCCGTTGTAATCTTTTCGCTGTATCTGTAGCTTTATGCAATAAAAAACATCTGGAAAAAAAAAAAAGATCATTTATATGGCAAAACCAGGTTGATTTTGCCATGCCACTTTCTGATTCTCACACCCTACTAAATCCCCCCCATAGGAGTAATATTTACATGTTATAATTTGAAAAAAGATGGGGTTAGATTAACACCTAAGTACTTCAAAGAGGGTCCTGATTGTGTAAAATGTGCCAAGGAGATAAAGAGGAGTCTAGCGTCAAAAGGAGGCTCAGTGGCATTTCCGATTTCTAAATATTTACTCTATATACCGCAAATGACCCAAACCTAGTTAGAGTCTCCACCACTGCAGTCAGGCTTGGACTGGCCCACAGGGGTACAGGGGAAACCACCGGTGGGCCCCACTGCCTGGTGGCCCACCTCCTGCTTTTAGGATTAGGTTCCAGACTGTGCACTTGAATTATACATTATACATATGTTACCTTATACTGGACTGTGGTGTATTTTCTACAGTGCATTGCTGTTATTAATCTGTTATTAATCTGGTACATTATCATGCATGCAGCACATAACATTAGCAAATAATGGCAGCTTGGTTTCACTCATCCCCACTCAGATCCTTGTAAAAAATGCTCTTTTCCTCAAAGTGATTTCAAGAGGTTACAATGCCATGGCGAACAGAAAAGGGGAGAGAGGGCAACCCTGTCTAATACCACGCTGTACCAGAAAAGTAGCAGACAAATAGCCATTACTTGCCACTTGTGTCATGGGGGTTGAGTAAAAAGTACAGCGTATATGTAGGATGTGATCCAGGAAACTAAAATGGATGAGCATTGCACAAACGTGGTCCCAAATGATTAGGTCATATGCTTTTTCAGGATCAAAGGACAATAGAGACGCTCTGTCTAGACCTCCAGCTGAATCCAGCCACTGCTGAATAGACCCTTGCAAAGGTTGATCACCAAATGCGATGGCCCCATACAAAACCCATCTGTTCGGGGTGTTTCAGTTATGGTAGAACATATTTAAGTTTGGTTGCCATAAATTTCAGAAGGATTTTATAATCTGGGATTAAAAGGTATACAGGCTGATACGATCCGCATCCCTGTAAGGTTTTTGTAGAATCTTCTGAGTTGCAGAATGAAAATATAGTGGCAATGTTTTTGTTACAAAAAATGATGTTATACAGTACATGGCCAGCAGTGTGTCTCTAAGCATTCAGTGATTTAACCACTGTTGATAATTTCTCCATGGTGATCAGAGCAATTAAAGGAGATAATTGCAGAATTGACACCATTTTCCAAAAATAACATTTATTATCAGAGTATGTATCTTCAGTGGTATACAAACATTCATAAAACTCCCAGAACATAGCTGCAGTTTGCTTCCCAGAGTGCACTAGTCTACCAACCTATGTCTTAAGAGACTTAGGAGGAGATGTAGTAAGCAGTGATAAAAGTGGAGAAGTGAGTCAGTGGAGAAGTTACCCATGGCAACCAATCAGATGTTCTGTATACTTTTATAGTATGCAGATTATAAATGTTACGTCAAAGCTGATTGGTTGCCATGGGAAACTTCTCCACTGGCTCACTTCTCCACTTTTACATCTACCCCTTAATAATCATGGGTGATTGAGTATCCTGATCAAATTAGTGAGCAGTCACCCAGTGTTATTGCCATAAACATGAAATCGATAATTACATTTATAAGCGAAGCGATCATCAATCAGATATAAAACTGTGTCAAATTCCAGTTTCTTAAAGAGGTAATATCCCTTTAGGGTTGGAGTTCTTACTATGTCTAATGGGGGTCTGTCAGCACCTCCCGTTGTTTCACATATGACATGAGATAATCTTGCCACGTATTACCACTATGGAAGCCTTCCAAAACAGTAACATATTCTGCTGTGCATGTACACAGATCTCATGAAAATAGGTCTGCCATGAAGACTCCCCATGCTCCTAAATTTCAATGAGTTAGCTAAATGCGTAAGAAAATGCCACTGGCGGTAAGAACAACAAACTACAGTGGGCCAAATAACGATAACAAACGACACCAGAGCATAGTCGAAAACGTAGATGGGTTCTGTAGCAGTCAGAGACACATGGGAGCAAGTGAGTAAGTTGTGTAAAGGTATCATGCGCAGCAGAAATGCATGTGAATTCCCGATCCATCGAATGATGTACCCTCCAAACATCTGAGAGGTGGTGCTTATAGCCAAAGAAAGGGTCACCCAACCAAGAAGGGACATGCTTCCATTTGATAGGGGTTAATCTAGCCATGACAGCGAAGGAAATTAAATTAAAATCACCCCCTAAAATCAAGGAGGAAGAAGCAAAACCAGACAATTTTACTAATAATTGATGACAAAATAGTTTGGTACACATTAGGAAAATATATATTACATATGGCATATCTAACAGATTTGATAGTCATATCAACAATAACATATTGCCTATCATGGTTCGACAGCAAGCAGAAGACCGTACATGGAAGACTTTTATTTAAAATAATTAACACCCCTCCAGTCTTGGAATTAAACAAGACTGAAACCAATACAATTTCATTAAACATGGTTCATTTTGCAGTTGTGGGTGGTGTGAGATGCATTTCCTGCAGTAAAGCCAAATCTGCAGTTTCCAAAGATATGTGAGAACCCTTTTATGTTTCACAGGGGAGTTAATGCCCCTATGTTCCAGGAACATACCTTCAGGGGTTTCACGTACCATAACTACTTGAGGGGACATAGAACGTAATTAACCAGTCTATATATTACATGAAAAACCAAAGAATCCAAGAAATGGGAAAGCGTGGGTGAGGGAAGCAACGCAAGGAACAATTACCAAAAAGAATAAAACATGTACATAAAGCATGAAAGAGGAAAAGAAAAGAAAAAAATCATAGAGCATACCATGCCAGAGGACACAAATCTATTAGCAGGAATACTTGAGGAAAGTAAAATACAACGTCCGGAGAAGATATTCAGAAATATAGACAATGATAACGGTAGTGCGCTAGGAGCTCCTAGCCAACCACTGAACCTGTGTTCAACCCTGCAAGCTACCCGAGTTGGAATACCGGGTCAATCAACCCGGATTATTCCAACTGGGCCCTTTTACACCAGCCAGCAACACGGGTTATGTGCATTCATGTGCAATAACCCGTGTTGTATGCTGGCTGGTGGAAAAGGGGTATAAACACTGACAACCCCTTGATATAAGACAAAAAAGACACTATGCATATAAAATGAGAATATGAAAAGGTAGAACAACATGATAACAGATATAGAGTTAAGCAGCAAAGTATGAAAATAAGCATACATGTATTGCAGTGATGTGCGGTGGGGTGAGGCAGGTGAGGCAGAGCCTTTCCTGCCATACTAACGTATATGCCAGAATTTTGACTTTATAAAGTATATGAAAAATACAAAGATTATGGGGCAAATTCAGTATGAATCGCAAGTAGCGATTCGTACGGAATTTTTGCTGAGGGGCCGCAGGCGCATGCGCAGCAGGCCCTACTGCGCATGTGCCCGCAATTTCTGCGGGGGGGCGCAGAAATTACGATCGCCAACGCTACGTTTTCTGGGTGGAAACAGAGCATTGCGGGGGCGTGCCAACCCAAATGGTGGGCTGGTACACGCGAACGGGGGCGTGTCGGGGGTGCGGCCGCAGCAGCTGCGTGTCATTACACGCAGCAGCTGTGACAACAAAAATGGCGCCGGGACTCCTGCGGCCGCAGCTAAGCTGCGCCGACAGGAGTCATCCTTAATTTCTGCTAACAAGCAGAAATTGCATGCTGTTCACAATTTCTGCTTGAAGCAGGGGGGGAGGCGCCGGTCAGCATGCTGGGCGGCCTTGCCCAGCGCTGGGCGGCCCCCAGCATAAGTGCTAATGGTTAGCAAATTCTGCTGATTAGCAGAATTTGCTAACCTTACTGAATTGGCCCCTATATTAGAAATATCTTCTTTGCATTATTCTAATCATTTTAAAGTAAAAAGTCTATGACCGGTGAAGCAGTGCCTCCCCTGCCTATCTTTATCTCTGCCTTATCTTTATCTCTTATCAAAACTCACTCATACTGCTACACCTGTGTATAATGCCCACATGAACCCTTGGGATCATATGTTGTGTGTAAATCTGGCTCTGGCATTACCAGAGCCTCCTGATCCATTTACCTCACTGCACATCACTGCTGTACTGTAGAGACTATCAGCTGTGGAAACCCAAATTGCTGACCAAACCTTATAGTTCTGAAAATGGTGTAAAGGAGACTGTGGAGTCAGAAAGTCCCACCAGGTGTATCAGGGAATGAGAGGAGATGAAGCTAGAACTACTAGAGAACCAGACTCTTGGGCCTCCCATAGATAGGCCTCCACATCTGCGACTGTAGTGAACTCCACTGTGGAGGAACTTTTGAATAACCACAATCTAGCTGGGTATAACAAGGCAAATTTTTGTTCCTCTTTAATAAGACAGGAACGAGTGGGAGAAAATTCCTTCCAGTCTTTGGTTACTTCAGCAGAGTAGTCCTGAAATATTAGTAGCATGGAATCATTCTGCAATAGCTCCCTATTGCATTGAGCAGCAGACCAGATAGCCTCTTTATGCACATAATTCAAACAGCGGAATATCACCACACGAGGGCGTTGCTTACTTTGATCATGAAGTTGACCTGTCCGATGGGCCCTTTCAGTGATAAATCCAGGAGCTCTGGCAGAGTAATCTTCAGAAACTGGTAAGGAGCAGGACCATTAACAGTTTCCAGCAAACCCTCTAAATGCAAATTGTTTTGCCGTGAGTGATTTTCAAGTCAAGTTTGTTTCAAATTTGCTAAGTATCCTTCTGGAGGTGTGAGGCGAGGGATAGAATCTTCCTGATATCCTGAAAATTTGCCCCAACTATATTGTTCAGGACTTCCAGGTCTTTCTCTAACTACTTCACCAGGGATCTAACATGAGGAATAGCCTGAACAAATAGGATAGCTTGCTCCTGCAGAAGGGGCTCCATAGTGTCCTTAATGGCCTGCACTAGTACAGAGTAGGTTATAGGGGGGTCTTCAGGTGTTATTGGTACCTGCTCCAGGGTTTACAGGGAAGGCTCTAGGGAGTCAGTCTCCTTAGATGCCTCTCCGAAATCCGTCAACGTGTCTGCTGCATGGCCATTTTGGATTTGCGCTGTTGCTATGCCTAGGACTTCTGTGAAGGGCATAGAGGAAGAGGGGAATCTCTACATAGGATGCAGGGAAGTCAGCAATCCGGTGTCTGGATGCCGGGATCCGGCAATTAGTAAGGTTAAAGGCGGCAGCAGAGCCCCCGGGACCTTGCTTCCTATCTAATCAGTGCTGGGAATGGAAGTCTTCAATTCTCATTTTTATAGTTTTTACAAGGTTTGTTTTATTTAATATGAATTTTGTGAGAAAATAATTGGCGCAGGAAAATGTTAAATTAGCCAAAATATGGGGGAAGTTGAATACAGCTGTTTTGAAAACAAATGAGAAGATGCCCTGTTTATCTATATATGTAAAAGGCAAATACCACTGACTCATCACAAAATATCCTGAACCATAAGGATTAGGAACTTGAAATTTGGACAGTAGCTTGCTTTTTTGACATAGGCACTCACTAAGAAGGGATTTTTCAAAATTGCACCCACAAAGGAGTTAAAAGGGGTGAGATAATTCCCCCCTCACAGAAGAAAGTTAAGACAGCACACCCAGCCGGGGCTGTAAAGAATGCATGGTGTCGGCAATACCAAGTCGCGGAGGGGGAGGACACAATGCTCTGTTCCTGGACTTCCTTGCCAGATGCAGTTGCAGAGCAGTCCATTATTCAAATAGGGGAGCCACATCAACTGCCACCCCTAAACACTGTCAGACATCACTGGGTATAACTCCCCTATTTGTATAATGGACTGCTCTGCAAATGCCAATGGCAAGGAAATGCAGCCTTATGGTTCAGGAGAATTTGTGATGAGTCAGTGGTATTTGCCTTTTATATATATGGGTGGTCTTCAGGTTGCCAGCGTCCGGGCACCCTATATATATATAAATATATATATATATATATATACTGCTCAAAAAAAATAAAGGGAACACTTAAACAACAACGTAACTCCAAGTCAATCACACTTCTGTGAAATCAAACTGTCCACTTAGGAAGCAACACTGATTGACAATCAATTTCACATGCTGTTGTGCAAATGGAATAGACAACAGGTGGAAATTATAGGCAATTAGCAAGACACCCCCAATAAAGGAGTTGTTCTGCAGGTGGTGACCACAGACCACTTCTCAGCTCCTATGCTTTCTGGCTGATGTTTTGGTCACTTTTGAAAGCTGGCAGTGCTTTCACTCTAGTGGTAGCATGAGACTGAGTCTACAACCCACACAAGTGGCTCAGGTAGTGCAGCTCATCCAGGATGGCACATCAATGCGAGATGTAGCAAGAAGGTTTGCTGTGTCTGTCAGCGTAGTGTCCAGAGCATGGAGGCGCTACCAGGAGACAGGCCAGTACATCAGGAGACGTGGAGGAGGCCGTAGGAGGGCCAACACCGTGCAGGACATTTGCCAGAGAATACCAAGATTGGCAAATTCGCCACTGGCGCCCTGTGCTCTTCACAGATGAAAACAGGTTCTCACTAAGCACATGTGACAGACGTGACAGAGTCTGGAAACGCCAAGGAGAACGTTCTGCTGCCTGCAACATCTTCCAGCATGACCGGTTTGGCAGTGGGTCAGTAATGGTGTGGGGTGGCATTTCTTTGGGGGGCTGCACAGCCCTCCATGTGCTCGTCAGAGGTAGCCTGACTGCCATTAGGTACCGAGATGAGATCCTCAGACCCCTTGTGAGACCATATGCTGGTGCGGTTGGCCCTGGGTTCCTCCTAATGCAAGACAATGCTAGACCTCATGTGGCTGGAGTGTGTCAGCTGTTCCTGCAAGACGAAGGCATTGATGCTATGGACTGGCCTGCCCGTTCCCCAGACCTGAATCCAGTTGAGCACATCTGGGACATCATGTCTCGCTCCATTCACCAACACCACGTTGCACCACAGACTGTCCAGGAGTTGGCGGATGCTTTAGTACAGGTCAGGGAGGAGATCCCTCAGGAGACCATCTGCCACCTCATCAGGAGCATGCCCAGGCGTTGTAGGGAGGTCATAAAGGCACGTGGAGGCCACACACACTACTGAGCCTCGTTTTGACTTGTTTTAAGGACATTACATCAAAGCTGGATCAGCCTGTAGTGTGTTTTTCCACTTTAATTTTGAGTGTGACTCCAAATCCAGACCTCCATGGGTTAATAAATTTGATTTCCATTGATAATTTTTGTGTGATTTTGTTGTCAGCACATTCAAAACTATGTAAAGAACAAAGTATTTAATAAGAATATTTCATTCATTCGGATCTAGGATGTGTTATGTTAGTGTTCCCTTTATTTTTTGAGCAGTGTATATATATATATATATATATATATACAGTGTATATATATACAGTGTATATATATATATATATATATATATATACAGGTTGAGTATCCCTTATCCAAAATGCTTGGGACCAGAGGTATTTTGGATATGGGATTTTTCCGTATTTTGGAATAATTGCATACCATAATGAGATATCATGTTGATGGGACCTAAATCTAAGCACAGAATGCATTTATGTTACATATACACCTTATACACACAGCCTGAAGGTGATTTTAGCCAATATTTTTTATAACTTTGTTCATTAAACAAAGTGTGTCTACATTCACACAATTCATTTATGTTTCATATACACCTTATACGCACAGCCTGAAGGTCATTTAATACAATATTTTAAATAACTTTGTGTATTAAACAAAGCTTGTGTACATTGAGCCATCAAAAAACAAAGGTTTCACTATCTCACTCTCACTCAGAAAAGTCCGTATTCCGGAATATTCCGTATTTCGGAATATTTGGATATGGGATACTCAACCTGTATATATATATATATATATATATATATATATATCCCCCCCCCCCCCCCCCCCCCCAGATATACAGTAAGTACTAAACCAACCTATTTCCAGTCAGGAGAGGATAGTGTCTCAATTATCAGAGGTTAACCTGTCACTTGAACTAAACATTGCCGAACCTCCCAGAGAGCAATAGGAGGAATGGAGAGATAAATATTTTGACTGTTAATTTAAATGCATTAATGGAAAGCTAGATAGTCAGCAACTGCTTATCTGCTGAGTAAAGGGTACCGACAGCTCTCCCAGAGACCTTAAGTGTTATGCGAAAATCTTTACCTTTTTACCTCAAAAGGAGGAGCCCTACGGAGAGCAAGAAGCTAAGTAAGGAGACCTATGGCCCTTTGGAATAGAGTCAGCCTATCCCTGCAAACCTAACATATTTAACATACAGTAGACGGAGCTTGCCTGTTTTCCCAGCATTTACAGCACTGAGTAGGGCAGCATCAGAGGCAGGACGGGGCAGAAAATGAGGCGGATTATTCTCTTCAGCGCCAGCCTTTTGACAGCATCAATCCGGGGAAGGCCCGCCCGGAGGTGCAGCCTGACAAAGATTGTCAACAGCGGGCGTAGCATGTCCTGCTGTAAGTCTAATTGCTGATCTTCTGTAATAAACTAACCAGATAACTTTAGGTATATCCCGTTGTCTAGAATAAAGACACAGAATCCCGTACAATAAAATTCATGTATTGTTTTGGTGTGTTCTCGGGCGGTTTCATGGAGGAGCAGCCTGGCCATTCTCCAGCCTGAAGGAAAGACTAAAAATGGAGTTTACAAGGAAGTCCATCAAAATTAAAGTTACACACACGGAAATACTTGAAATTCCCTAGCGAAGGACAGGTATTCAGCTAGTGACTTTTAAATAAGTCCCTATGAGTTCCAGATTTTCCAGAACAGACCTAGTCTTTGGTACTGCAGACTAATACTCCTTTCACACAGAGCCGACAACCTAGGTTATTGCCAGAGCAAGCCAACAAGGGTCGCAGCCTGGGTTATCCCAGATCTGATCCGGGTCAGCTGCAGTGTGAAAGACTGACCCAGGTCATGCCTAAAAGGCTGCTAATTGGCTGGCTCAGGAGTGCTTGGAGATGACATCATCCCCTAGCCTCCTGTGTGAGCGATAATGACCTGTGTCCCGGCGGCAGTGTTAAAGTGGTAAGTATAGCTGAAACTCCGGCTTTGACCCATGTTTAGTATTCCGGGTCAGTCTCGGGTCGGAGCCAGGGCTTCAGTGTGAGAGAATTATAAAAATGCTTATTCAGAATTCTAGGAAATAAAATCCGGTGACTCTGCATACGGGCCCTCATTCAAATCGCAAAGGATCTGCAGCGAATGCCGCAAAGAAGCAATGTTCAGCGATTGACAGACTGATGCTGTTTGCGACAATGGCCTTTGTTTCTTAAAATGGAGGCGTGTCGCTGGTGTTGTGGGAGAGGGAAGAGCCCAGGATCTCGACCATAGGACAGAGGTTTCCTCTCCTCTATGTAGCAAATGCTAGCGGATGGCTTACGAGACTCCATGGGTCACGCATCTGGTCCACGGTGTCGGAGATGATCCAATAGTGATAGCTGCTTGGATAACTAATGCATGTAGGAGGCATGATATCTCCTGCTGTAGTTCCGTATTAGAGCTATCGCTGCTGCTTCTATGTAAGCAGCATCGATACAACTTAAACCACATCTGAACGGGGACGACTGTGTCAAAAGCTTAGCATGAACTTGCTTCTATTGACAGAACAAATTTATTGGACATTTATTGGACAGAACACATTTATTGTGAACTGAACTGAAAGTGCAGCTGTATTCTGAGGGTAATCTATAACAGTATGGGGTTTGTCTGAGCTGGGTTCTTACCTTTTCACAAATGCAAATAGCAAGTTTTAGTGTACAGTGAATAAGCAGAAGTGAATATACACATCTCCAGCTGATTCTGAGTCAGACGGCTCGTGTCCAGGTCTCTCTTTGCAGTTTGCATGAATTGGGCATCAACAATGCAATCATACACATCTTTTCCATCTTGTAAGAAAGTCATGGAAGTTAAAATCTGGGAAATTCTCAGAATATGTTTATGGAGTATACCTGCATTTTTGCAGTAGTATCTATAAAAGATATATGAGATATCTGCTGCAGTCCCTGACTTTACAATTGCAAATGCAGTACCCGAAAGGTAAAGCTTCTGTTTATGGGGTTCGCAATGTTGATCCAACTGTTGTAATACCATTGCCGGAGCTCCTAAAGAGAACTATTTTCTAACTTACTAATATTGCTACTTTAGTGGTATTTTAAGACTGGAGGGTACCTGTGCACAGATGTCCATGGGCCCCTTCACTTTGGAAAAAAAATGGCACCGTTAAGCCAGGGCTATCTTAAATTTGGGCACACTGGGCAGCTACACAGTATCCTACGATTCAAGGCGCCTTCAAGCAGGGGGGAGGGGGAGAGGGGTGCTGGTGCCTCCGGTGCTTCTTGGAAGACAGGTAGAGAATGCTACCTGACCACTCTGAATTACACACAATCAGAGCATTATCTGCCCGCGTTCCAGTCTGCAGCCATACAGTGAATTGCTGTTATCATGCTGATTGGGAGATGGTTTTAGCTATCCACCAATCAGAGTGGTGACAGCCATTCATTGTATGAAAGCAAGTGGAAAGATGGCTCAGAATTGCATGTGGGGTGATTTATGATTTCCCAGAGCCTAGAATGCAATGTACCCTGCAGTAAGTATGCAGAAAAGCACAAAGACTCTAGGTAATGTGCAAGAGAAATCCGCAGTAGAAAGTCAAAATCAATGGAAATACGATGCTAGTGCCATATTTCTAGTGATCAGTTCAGGAAAAAAATTAAAAAAATGTAGGCGCCATCTCCTTTCCTTGCTGCAATTTTTAGGAAACAAAACACTTTCCCCAGGAACATTATTCCTTCACCTACTAAGATTGTGATAATACAGCTGTATCATATTGTTAACATCCATTGTCTCTTCTTCATAGAAATAAGTTAAAAGGCAGCCAGTCACATTTTATTCTTCTTGTGACATATATGCTGTGTCTGTATACATTATTGAAATCTGTAGAGTCCAGAGGGCAAGAATCAATTTGACTCAGTCAATGGTGGAATCAAGAGCCATCTATTTCAAGGGTTCAGAAAGCACTAAAATAACTCAAACTGGCAAATCACCCTTATGAATCCCAGACTTACTCCCCTGATTATTTTACCAGCTGAAGATGAAGAGTCGTTACATTATTTTAGGCAAGAAGCTGGGAAACTGTGTTAAGATTACCTGGATAAATTGCTGTACCCCTTCCCAGTGTTGTGAGGTCAATTTAAACATTAAATCTGGAGATACATTCGTGATAGAAATCCTTACCTCTGACTGAATGGAAAAGTGGTTCATTTCATTTAACCCAGGGAAGCTTGGCAGAGAGTAGCGGACATTTCAGCACCACAGACAATAATAATGGATTTCAATCCTATGTCTCATGGGTGTGATCAGTATGTCTAGTGAATAATAAACTTTGAACATAGCTTTATGTGGGGCTGGCTAGAAATTCACTTTTGAAACAAAAGCATAGAAAGAAAACATTTTAGCTAGAATATATGTTCTTTTTAATGAACATTTTGTCGTGTAGTATGATATATGAAGACGCTGAGGAAACACAGGTGTAAGCAGTATACTCATTTCCAAATAGTCTTTCCGTGTTGTATGTAAGTGTATAGAGTGTGTGACCAGTGCAAGGGTTCCACTAGGGAGATGCACAATATCTCCCAATTAATACTGTGATGATTGCTCTCTTCTGTTGTATGCTGTCTTTTCACTTACCGCATTTAAATAACATGAAACACTCAATATAATAACACTTACCTTTTCTGTGTCACAATGTAGCCGTAGGTGTCACTGTTGGAAGACTTCACTTGTAACTGTACATCTTGCCCCATTTTCTTTGGTTCAGTTTGGAAAGATCTATCACCCTGTGCAAAACTTTCCTGTACCCAGTGCTGAAGCTCTATGTCTTTATTGGAATCGGCGTCAGTCTCGGCTGACTTCTTCTGAGCCACCAGCTCTCTGGTATAGGTCTCGCTCTTTACATTCTCAATTCCAACTTTGTTGTCATCGTCGTCATCATCGTCATCTGAGGTATAATGAAAGTTCTCAAACCTTTTCAATTCTCTGTCAAAGGGTTCCGATATAAACTCGTGTGACATTGAGTTTTCAGTAAAGGTTGGAAGGTTCTCTTTCTTTGTGCCTGTCTCTTTCTCCTATTACCACAAAAACATCAACAAAGTAAATTATAATTTGCACACGTGGTCCAGATCCATTTCATGCTGCATACTGCCTGGACGTAGGAACTACAGTAGTGCTGTACTTGTAATTATTAACTGCCAGGATCCAGAAACTGGTGCTGTACTGTACTGTACTTGTATCTACCAGCTACCTGGTGCAAGAAGCTGGTGCTATACCTGTAACTCCCTGGATCCAGGAACTAACACTGTGCCTGAGTTTGTCAACTGCCTGGAGCCAAGATTTGCCAACTGTAAGCAATATCCTTTGTGGCACAGGTTCCCCCAACTGAATGATCCATACTTCTTTGAAATAAATAGAATATTGAAGATTTGTAGTATGGCATACAAACGTGTCATATTCATCTGGTACAGCTTGTGATAACCTGCGTAAACTTTGTTACGCATTTCATGGTGCTGCTGCCCACTTCTTCAGGCAATTTATGCCTATTTTTTCAGAGAATCCTTTTTCTGCTAAAAATCCACAGCACAAAACAACCTAGATGCTGGCACTCTGTAAGGATAAAACATGTGTTTATTCTGATTCCAGCAATAGGATTGTCAGAAAAAAAATAGACATAAACTGTCTAAAGAAGTGGGCAGCAGTCCCACGAAACGCGTAACATGATTTATGCAGTTTATCATATATGTACCAGATGATCAAGACACCTTTGTATTGATGCCATACTACAAATCTTCAATAAGCTATTTATTTTGAAGAAGTAGTACTGACTATTCATTTGGGGGAATCTGTGCCAGAAAGTACACTGTTTGCATTTGGATCCTGATGGAGAATTTCTGGATTGTTTTCTCCTTTCAAGGTACTGTAGCAAAAACAACCAAGCAATGAGGTTGCCAACTGCCTGGCACCAGGAAAGCAACTAAACCTAGAATTACCAACTGCCAAGAGATGGTTACTGACTCCTTTGGAATATCCCATCTCTAACTTCTGTTACATGTCATTGTCTGTCATTCATTTGTACAGTATAGCGATCCCCTCAAACCGTACAGTGCTAAGTAATATGTTAGAGATTTACAATTAATTATATTTTTAAAAAAAGATCATATTTAACACCAGTGAAAAACCAATGTATTTTCAAAATTGTAAATTAGATCCATTTAGATTATATTTCAATTGCACTGATGACACATACATTAAACATTGATTTTCAGAGATATAGCCCATTTTGCTTATAATAATCACAATTATAAACACATAAAGATGAAAAAGCATTGTACCTTTGTTTCATATTCCGGTTGTCTCCTGCTTATTCCTTGATCTGCAATGAAAAGTAATGAAATAACATTGCTCGGAGCTATCTTTCATATAATGGTTAGAGGTCTTTTACACATTATGTGAAATTCTATGAATAAATGTTGATATGCAAGCAAATACAAAATATTAGCAAAACATTAGCAATTTATATAGCGCTTTGTGGTTAATTATTGCTTGTCTGCAGTTTCGCTCATGTGGATGGCTGTTATTGCTCAGCAGAACTAATTGTAAAAAGTTAGTATTGCCATTTAATATTGTGATGTATATTTTATATTATACACAATGATCACAAAATTTGTTTGGAAACAATACTTGCAGTTTTTCTTCAGGGACTAACACAAAAAGATGCTTAGGGTTACTAACATGTGAGCAATCCACGTAAAGCTGCCCATGGGAGAAGCAGCTGGTCCTGAGAACTATGCCTGCAGCCCTGAGTGTTTGCCCCTAAGTAAGTAAATTGTGTTAATACTGTATGTCATCTTTAGGTACAGTTATGTGTTGAGGGTCAATATTTGCCTCTGTTTATCCACATATTTTATGATTGGCAGCCATCAGAACTCGTTTCACCTATTACATTGGCCATAAATAATTTGAATTGGTCCTGGACCACCATTCCAAGGCACCCCTGCAAGTGCTGTGCCACGGCACACAGTTTGAGAACCACTGGGATAGAGGACCTGGATAAAACCCTCATAAACACAGGGAGAACATACAAACTCTACACTGATGGGGCCGTGGTGGGATTTGAAACAATGCTTTCCCTATATTAAAATATGTTTCTCTTACCTGGTTGAAGTCAGAAAGCCTACAGTATATACAATGTTATTACAATACACACATGGAACAGTTTAGAACATATGCTATCGAATCAGTAATGCCAGCATATTAACTCCGAGTTAGTGCACATCAAGTGAGTGGAAGGCCTGAGTGCAGCCTCTGTGCGGGCCAGTCCCATAACTCACCAGCGCATGTCTTCCATAGTGCACATGCACAGATCTCCAGACACATGGTACTTATGCCATGTTACCCAATGATATCTGCGGTGCCAACAGAGCAGTAAGTATTGTGAATGGATGCAGGGTGTGCTGTGTGGGCCCGTTGGATTGCACACCCTGCACCCATTAGTTACATCCAAGACTCTAAGACAATGATCTACCAGTATACAAAATGTTTCAGTTTGTCATCTCACTACATCGATATTATGCAAATATAACTTACTCTCTCTACTTAATATGAATCACAATGTGTGCAAATTTAGTGCTGGAAGACACATTCTCAAGGTTAGTCTCTTGCAATTCCCATCTGGAAAGTATTGATTATAGGTCACAGGTTTCAAACGTCAGACTACAAAGTGTGTTTTGTTTTTATTCTGTGTAAAGAGCAATGTGTGACCATCTCTAAAGAGAATATTAATTATATACTTAATGGTTTTGGATGGCTTCTGCTGCTAATGTATATATCTTTTTTTTTCCTTAAAGCACACCTGAAATACATACACCCGCACACAAAGACAGAGACACAGACATAAAGACAGATAGACCTGCTTGTGTTTGAAAATAAACGTATCTTGGATCGTACTCCAGTCTACGTAAATCCTGTTTTATATATATATATCTATATATATATAATATATATATATATATATATATATATATAGTGACGTGCGGTGGGGTGAGGCAGGTGAGGCAGAGCCTTTCCTGTCATACTAATATTTGCACCAGTGTTCTGACTGTATAAAGTATATGAAAAATACAAAGAATACTGTATGTTAGAAATTTCTTCTTTGTATTATTCTAATCATTTTTATAGTCAAAACTCTGGAGTAAAAAGTCTATGGCAGGTGAGGCAGTGCCTATCTTTTCCGCACATCTCTGATCATAACTCACCAAATTTCCAGCAGCAAATACTGCTACATCTGCACATAATGCCCACATAAACCCTTTGGCAATCATATTCTAATTGTATATGCACCTTAGACTGCAAACTCCAATGGGACATGGACTTATCTGAATGACAAAAATTCCCTCTGTACAGCACTGTGTAATATGTGGCACCATATACATAAACAGTAATAATATGATACTCCACTGAAAACTGAATTGTTAGTTGTTGCGGAATTATACGTTATTAAGACCGTGGACTTATTGGCAAGAACATGATACTGGCATGTACATGTTCACTATGACTATGCTCTGTGACAACAAAGGTAGGATGTGTGCCAGCTTTGAACAATCTCCTGATGTTAGTGTCACAGGAGCTTCAACGCAAAGGACAGCCCACGCCGAAACTTAATTGAAATAATATTTTAGAAAGCACAGAAGGAATTTCAATACAGAGAATAAGCCACAAGGTTTTGTTAGTAACGGCACATTACCGTTGGACATTTACTCCATTTAATGTTAGATTGATTTTTTACTGCTGAACGACAGTTTCTGTACACTTTAAAGCAAACATTAAATTTCCATTCGAGAAGAACTAGATTTATCACCAATAATATACGAGAAGTATTTAGTGGAGTGACAACATCTTCCGAGAAAGCTACTTAATCCTTTCTTTGGTTAGGTCATCCTAAAAACTAAAGTATTGTGCATATTATCAAAATCAGAATTGAATCACATTACATATGGCTCATTGTCTATTATACTGACATTTGTCATACCTTGAACAGTTTGATTAACATTTCTGTCCAACTCTTCCAGAACTTGGGATTCATATGGTCCCACTTTTATTAGTTCCTGTTCTCCTCTTTCAACCTTCGTCTTCCTGGCACCAAATTCTTCTCCATCAACTACCTGAAGAGTATCAGCAATTACATCTGCTAGTTCGTCAAGTTCTTTTGGACTGAGGTTATCGATGTTCAGTTTATGTTTGCCCAGCTCCTTCACAACATTCTGGATAAATGTTTCTGTGTAGGAGACATAAAGATTAATGTAAGACAAAACCAAATATTCAACACTGCATTGTTGGGTGTGCATTAAGCCTGCACAGCCTAGTGGATCTACACTGTCTAGATAGACAGTCATTAGATCAACCCCATATAGTTGACATGCATTAGGTGCCCAAGGTCAAAAGGTCGACAGGTAAAAGGTAAACAGTTGGTAAGTTGACAGATCCAAACGGTCGACATGACAATGGTCAAAAAAGGGCAACACACTTTTTTTCTTTTTGGGGTGTCATTTGGTATGTTTAATTATACGTAAGCACAATCAGAGTAAACCTGTACCCTGGTGGGCTTGCTTCACTCGCCACGCTTTGGACAAGGTTACTATTCACAAACGTAGTCCATGTGGTTAGTAAATAAAGCAAAAGTTGGAAAATAATTTAAACATCTAAAAATACTTGTGCCGACCATTGACATGTCGGCCTTTTGACCATGTCAACATTGTGTACCTGTCGACCTAATGCATGTCAACCAAATGGGGTCAACCTATTGACTGTTGATCTATACACTGTTAACTTATACATTAGAACCCCAGCCTAGTATCACTGCTCAGCATTATAACCAGCATGCCATGTAATAGTCTTTATACAATGCTAGTAAGTTATCCTGTTTAGAAATGCCGCTACAAAGCTCTTCCCTGATGTACATCCATGTGTCCGATTGTGCAAGGACTGAGATGTCCAATGTCATTAGGCGTTGCATTACTGTCTGGTGTGGTATCCGGACTATAGGTCGACCATGAAAAGGTCAACAGTCGTTAGGTTGACCACTAATGTTCGACATGCATAAGGTCGACATGGTCAAAAAGTCAACATGGTCAATGGGTCAACATGTAAAAGGTCGATAGTGCTTATGGTCGACAGGTACAAAATGTCAACAGGTTAAAATGGTCAACACACATATGGTCAAATAAGCTTTTTTTTATAAAGGGTTTTTAGCATTTTAATCTACTTTTTCATACTTTACCAACCCCGTGGACTATGATTGAGAATAGTAACCGTTGCCGAACACAGCGGAGCGAGGCACCTTGCCTGAAGTAACGAGGGGACACAGTATAGAAATTGAGGTTCAACGTGCTTGATGGCGAAAACAACACAACATTTTTTTAAATATTGTGTCAACCTTTTTATGTCAACATTTTCATGTGTCGACCTTTTGACCCTTCGACCTTTAATTCTGTCTACCTTTTGACCCTGTTGACCATGTCGATCATTAGTGGTTGACCTAATGACTGTAGACTTTTTGCTTGTAGATCTAATGATCTACACCAGTCTGGTGCGTCTTTAGATGCGCCTTCGGCTGCACCATTTAAACTTGAACCAGCCCTATGGCAGATGTAGTTTCTTCCGTTTGAGAACGGCACCCTACGTGAGCAGTTCAGCGTCTTTGTATGCAACCACTTTCAGCGACATGCCTGCAACACTTCAAGAAAATGCAACACACCTATGTGTCTTTTTAGTCACCCCATTACCTCCCAGTCACTGCCCAGTACGCCTCTTACAGTTATGCACTATGCGTCTAAATTTGATCTGCGACACAAAACTGTGCAAGTAACGCATGTGCAGAAGAGAATACATTAACCAATGCATGAATATCGACATAGCATACGGCACTGAATCAGGCCCAAGTGCTTTTAAATACTACTGTATCTGTAATTGGAGACACAGACACGCATTTCTATACTGGAATATGCAATGCATAATGTATGTCACTGGAAACTGTGGTCAAAGTGAACATTTAAAAGTGGTTGTAAAATATTGTGAGTGATTGGAATTTGACAGGTTAAGTGAACAGTGTAATTAAAAAATAGTAAATGCAAACATCTGACAAATGGCCAGTAAATTCCTGTAACATTGAGATATTCACCGGTATCTGCTAATAAAAAATAATTATTAACAACCTTGGACTTTAATGATTTTTTTGATGTGTGCCAGGTTGGAGCAAAGCTGACCATACATTGCATGACAAAGCAGCCAAGCAACTGGCACAGACGAGGGAAGGAGCAAATGCACAATACTTGGAGTGCTCGATCAGCACGGTGCCATCTGCCCCCTGGGCCGGTATGATGCTGCCATTTTGGGCTGCAGGATATGCTGTGCATTCTATCTTCGCTCACTCTGATCCTCTGACATTCAGCTAAGTGTGGCTAAGTGTGGCCACAGATGCGGAGTTTAGGGGTTAGTACTCAAGCTGCTCTGTGCACCAGCAGAGCCACAATGCTAGGTGGCATGCTCGTCTGCTTATTTGTACTGTGGTGGCACAAATGAGATGCAACTTCATCAGCCCTGGTTCCAGTATCTGTCAGCTGCATTATGCACAGGGGTGGTCTTCTGTATGCCGGCGGTCGGGCTCCCGGCGCTCAGTATACCGGCGCCGGGAGCCCGACCGCCGGCATACCGACCGCCGGCATACCGACACTTATTTTCTCTCGTGGGGGTCCACGACCCCCATAGATGGAGAATAAAATAGTGTGGCGCGCGTAGCGCGCCACCCTGCCCGTAGCGTGGCGAGCGCAGCGAGCCCGCAAGGGGCTCATTTGCGCTCGCCACACTGTCGGTAAGCCGGCGGTCGGGCTCCCGGCGCCGGTATGCTGGTCGCCGGGAGCCCGACCGCCGGCCAGCCGTAGTGAACCCATGCACAGCTAGGGACGGTCTGACCCGGTGCTTTGCAGCTGCATAAGCCAAGGGCAATGTCTCGCCGGGGGCTATCCAATTAGCCACGATAACCCGGGGGCTGCAGCTTATCAGGAATTCTATTTCACCTGCCTCAAGCAGGCAAAACCAAATCCCCAAAAGTATTCCTGCTGTGGCCAGCGAAAACACACACGTTTCACTGAACCTGTGTGTTTTCGGGAGAAAAATATATTTTTTCGTGTGATACTAATAGGATCGTCCGGAAAAAATATTGGAGAAATAAAGGGGGGAAAATAGCAAAAAAAAGCCTGTTTTTCGCTCCCGATGTTTCTTCGCAGCTAATTGGATACCCCTTAAATAGGACAGTCCAGCACTAATCTTTTATAACTTTCAATATTTGTATACTTACTGTATTCCAAGAAAAATAAGCATGCAAGTACTGTAACTAAGGAACAATTCAACTGAAATTTAAGAAAATGAAACAGGTTCATATTATGTTTTCAGTATCTTTCACAACTCATCTGAAAATATTCTTCCCAAATAAAGAAGATAAATGTCAATGAAAGCAAATATAATAAATACAGTAAAAGTGGTGTTGCTTCTATTCTATTAAGTGTTACCTAGTATACAATAAGGAAAACAAATGTCTTAAAATAAATATGTATTACCATCTACCACACTCAGTGGGTCCTTTGGGGTTTCCTGGTGAGAACTGGATTTATAAATCAGTGCTCCAAGGTTTGGCCTTGACAAGACTCTAGCCCTTGGTCTCTGTAGAAACGATTTCACTGGATAACTATCCTCTTTATCATCTTTAGGAAGAACCCCTTCAAGTTGACTAAGTTGGGGGGTTTTGTATTTATTAGAAAACACAGCAGAAACTTTTGGTCTCCCATTCGGATTTAAGTTATTGGGATTGTGCGATACAGCCTTTTCAGAGAAGTAAGCTTTTAATGCCGCCAGTAAGGTTTTTTTCTCCAGATCTGCTTCTGATTCTTTTGGTGGCTTGTCAGCTGAAGGCTTAGATAACGTCTTTGAAGGAGTCTCAGTAACTTTTTGACGAGAAGCTGGAGCAAAGAACAAACCCGGAGCTTTTCCTTTGGAATTCTGAAACATGCAATCAATCAGATTGTCAGGTTTAATGTTTTCAAGAAGACAAACTCTTAATTATATAATAAAATTAAATGAGTAAAAACAACTAAAAGTCATTTGGTAACATTGCAAATCATTTTTAATTAGGATTTTTTTTCCCTGGATCCCAAAGAAAGCATTTATTTGTTTGAAAAGAAATTGGATTTCCTGAGAATGGAATAAAATCAAAATGACAATCGTGTAAATTAAAGAAATATTGTTTATGGAACTTTACAATTGCAGATAAAATGATTTTTTTATTTGACTTATTTCAAAGAAAAGTATAATACTGTAAGAGAAACGGTACACTCAGGTTCATTCTTAGTACAGTAAGTAGGATGCTGCATTTGATTTGCCAATTCTATCCTATTGCGTCTGCTAAATTGTATCTATTAGTCCCACATTGTGAATTACTGTTCCGCATGTTGCAGGGCACCATAACCGCATCATGAGTGGAACAAATTTTCGGGTTTTCTCGATGTGGCCATTAGACTAGCAATTGCTCTTTTATTTCTTAGTTTATTCAACTGAATTGGATATTGTTTTTTTTTGTGTGTGACAGATATTTCTTTCTTTCAGTATCACCTATTAAACAGTCTTTAAAAAGACATATTACTTTCCTGATTTCAGACTAAAAAACATAATAAATTGCATGTTAATATCATAAGTATATCCCACAATATATTTTGTTATTTATCTTAGGGACACTGAAGATATGTGGATATGTGTGCAGTATTAAAGGTATAACGGACCATATCATGGGTCTAGAAATAAAATGCATATTTTAAATATTTTTTAAACCACGAAAAGATGGCAAAAGCCCTACCTGAACAGAAAGCCAGACATACAGTACCATTACAATGAGTCCAAAATAGCAGACACTTCATACATTTGTTACTGCAAAATGATGAGGAGAGGGTATCAATGGTGTCATGAATTAAAAGGGGAATTGAGTCAAGGGATGAGAGTGTAATCCTGCCACTGTATAAATCATTGGTACGACCGCATGTAGAGTATTGTGTACAGTTCCGGGCACCATACTATAAAAGAGACATGTTAGAACTTGAAAAGGTTCAGCTACAAAATTGATTAAGGGGTTGCAGACACTGGACTATGAGGAGAGGCTTTCTAGGTGGGATATGTTTACACTAGAAAATAGATGACTGATTAATATTTACAAATATATAAAGGTGCAATATGCGGTGCTATCAGGTGAGTTGTTTATTAAAAGATCTCTACACAAAACGCGTGGTCACCCACTAAGGCTTGAGGAGAGGTAATTTCGTACTCGTTGCAGGAAGGGTTCTTCACTGTAAAGGGGGGTACACACGAAGCGATGTTCAGCTAATTTCTAAGTAATCTGACTAGATTGCTTAGAAATTAGCTGAACATCGCTCCGTGTGTAGGGGTGCCGGCGACAGCGATGTGCGGTCCCGCGCGTCGCTGTAGCTGGTGCTAGATTGGCCTGAATGCAGGCACAATTTAGCAGGTCGCTCATTTCACCGCTGGGTGAAATGAGCGCCCCCCCGTGTCCGTACCCCCCTCGCTCAGCACATCGTGCTGTGTTGAGCGGGAGGAGAGATGTGTGCTGAGCGGTCAGTGCTAGACCACTCAGCACATATCTCTGGGGGAAATCTCCCCATCAGTACGGCCCTTAAGGGCAATACAAGTATAGAATTCACTGCCAGAGAAGGTTGTAATGGCGGCCTCAGTCAATGCGTTTAAAAATGGGTTACATACATTTCTAACGGAAAAAGATATCCGAGGATATTGTCTTTAACCAGAATAGAATAGGAAATATAATATAATTCAGGTTGAACTCGATGGACTACTGGTCTTTTTTTAACCGCACCAACTATGTTACTAGGCTATTTACTCAAAGTTTTTGTGAAAAAAATCAAACAATTTATACAGCTGCACTTTCTTCCTGACATGCAGATGTGTCCTTTACATCTTTGCTGCAGTCACGCCAAACAGCCCCTCTTGGCACGACATGTTCGTGAGACCATAGCTACTTTTCACATCCCAATCTTCTTGTACTATACATTGGTTCTTCTCCACAGCTTTCTCTTCTGCAGTTACTGCGTGTCTTTGGGTGAATGAAGGGTACTTTCGGGTCCAGGCTGCTGTAGGCTCTTGACTGGTGGATGTATCACCCCTTCAGCTGCCCTCCCCACAAAAAAGGAACACTTGGGCATCCCTAAGACTGTTTTTGGGATGCTGGTGCACAGACTCCAATTCTGGTATAATTATGGAAAAAATTAACTTTAAGCTACCCTATCTTACACCCTACTACTGCCCAGTTATCCTACTGAAACTGCACTGCTGCCCACCTATCCTCACACCTCTATACTGCCCAGCTATCCTACTCACACTGCACTGCTACCCAGCTATCCTTCTCACACACCCCTGCTGCACAGCTAGCCTTCTCACACCTCCATACTGCCCAGCTATCCTACTCACACTGCACTGTTACCCAGCTATCCTTCTCATACACCCCTTTTGCCCAGCTAGCCTTTTCCCACCTCCCTATTGCCCAGCTATCCTTCTTACACCTTCCTACTGCCCAGCTATCCTCACACCTCCGTACTCCTCAGCTATGCTACTCACACACCCCTGATGCCAGCTATCCTTCTCACACCTCCCTTTTGCCTAGCTATCCCTCTCACACCTCTCTACTGCTCAGCTATCCTATTCATCCACACTGCTGACCAGACAGATATCCTTCTCAGACCTCTGTACTGCCTTGCTTTTCTATTCCCACCCCACTGCTGTCCAGCTATCCTTCTTCTAGTGCCTTACTACTCAGCTATCCTTCTCACATACTACTACTGCCCAGCTATCCTTCTCACATCCTACTACTGCCCAGCTATCCTTCTCACATCCTACTACTGCTCAGCTATCCTTCTCACACCCTACTACTGCCCAGCTATCCTTCTCACATCCTACTACTGCTCAGCTATCCTTCTCACATCCTACTACTGCCCCGCTATCCTTCTTACACCTCCCTATTGCCCAGTTATCCTACACACACACTACTGCTACCCAGCTATCATTCTCACACCTCCCTGCAGCCCCACTATCCAATTCTGGCCACACTGCTGACCAGCTATCCTTCTCACACGTCCACACTTTCCAGCTGTTCCTACAGCCACCCAACTGCTGCCCAGCTATACTTCTTCTACCTTCTTACTATCCAGCTATCCTTCTTACACCTTACTACTGCCCAGCTATCCTTCTCACAGACTCCTACTGCCCAGCTATCCTACTCACACTGAACTGCTGCTGACCTATCATTCTCATACCCCACTACTGCCCAGATATCCTTCATCTACCTATCTACTGCCCAGCTATCCTTCTTCTACCTATCTACTGCCCAGCTAGCCTTCTCACACCCCCTATTGCCCGGCTATCCTTCTCACACCTCCCTATTGCCCAGCTATCCTACTCACACTGAACTGCTGCTGATCTATCATTATCACACCCCACTACTGCCCAGCTATCCTTCTTCTACCTATCTACTGCCCAGTTAACCTTCTTCTAACTATCTACTGCCCAGCTATCCTTCTTCTACCTATCTACTGCCCAGTTAACCTTCTTCTAACTATCTACTGCCCAGCTAGCCTTCTCACACCTCCCTATTGCCAAACTATTTTACTCATACCACACTGCTGCCCATCTATCTTATTACCCCACACTGCTGGCCACTTATCTTTCACAAACCTCTGTACTTCCCAACTATCCTTCTACCTCCATATTGTCCAGCTATCCTACTCACACCATACTGCTGCCCAACTATCCTTCTCATACCGCTCTGCTTGCCAGATATCCTTCTACCTCCATACTGCCCAGCTATCCTTCTCACACCGAGTGCTGCCATGCAGGAGTGGATCAAGGCACAGGTGAGAAGGGCGGGCGCCCGGGGCGCTGCAGTCCAAGGCATGCCCACAGTCAATCCCGTAGGCACCCGCCAACCACCTGCACCCAGCATCCCTGCAGCAAGCGCCGTGGGCAGTGCGGGCACCCGCTGCAGCCGGCTCCATTTTCAGACAGACACTAGAGGTCATAATTGACCTCTAGTGTCTGTGCAGCGCTGCTATGGGAGAGACATCAGACGTCTCTCCCATAGAGAGAAGCCGGCGGCGGCCAGAGACAGAGCAGCAGCGGTCGGGAAGCAGGAGCGGGGCTTTTGAGTATTGTTTTTTTTGTTTTTATGTATGTTTGTAAGCGGCGCTACAAGGGGGCATCTCTACTGGGGGCACATCTAATGGGGGCATCTCTACTGGGGGCACATCTAAGGGGGCAAAAATACAGGGGCATCTCTACTGATGGCACATCTAAGGGGGCATAACTAGAGGGGCATCTCTACTGGGGGCACTTCTAATGGGGGCAAATGTACAGGGGGCATCTCTACTGGAGGCACAGCTAAGGGGGCATAACTACAGGGGCATCTCTACTGGGGGCACATCTAATGGGGCAAATCTATAGGGGGCATCTCTACTGGGGCACATCTAAGGAGGCATAATTACATGGGTATCTCTACTGGGGGCACATCTACTGGGGGCATAACTACTGGGGGCACAACTACAGGGACCACGACCCTTCCCTATGAAGCCACGCCCCTATTTTTTTTATGCATGCCTTAGGCACGCACTAACCCTGTTTTGCCTGTCGGGGGGTAGGGGCAAGTGATACTTTCGCCCTGGGCGCCACAAGGTCTACAACCGGCCCTGCTGCCATGCTATCCTTCTACCTTCCAACTGCCCTGCTATCCTTCTCACATCGACTGCTGCCCAGCTATCCTTCTCACACCCCAATGCTGACAGCTAGCCTCACATTTATTGCTATTTAGTTATTCTTTATCCATACCACTACTGTCCTTGCGCAGCAGTGCTGCTGAGTAATTGCTGTTCACCAATCCTTAGTACTGCTGCCAAGCTACAGTATAGCTCACTGCTGCCTAACTATCCTTCTGGCACACATACAGTATATACACTTATACTCAACAATACTTCTGCAAGGCCGCTGTTGTCCAACTATCTTTCTCACACCCCTGTTGCCTAGTTATTGATCTCATGCTTCACTACGTACAGTATAACTCATCCTTTTTAGACCAACTGCTGCTAAACTAACCTATGCCTCACTTTTTTATTTAAAGCTAGATATGGACAATGTCTCTGAAAGGAGGGAAGGAGGGAGAGAAGACTGACTGCGGGTATATATTTATTTTTAAAAACACTTTTCACTGTGATCTTTGTTGAAGACTATCACTGTAATCACATGGACATGAACAATACAGACTTGTTCCTGAATCCTATAACTTTGTGGTGTCACACAAATATACATTTACAAATGTACAAATATACAAATGTATGTATATATATATATATATATATATATATATACTGTATATATATATACACATTCCACACAGCTCTAATGTCATTTTCTTAGAAGCAACAACAGATTTAGGATGTGGTTCATAGGGTTGACCACACTTAGGTCGACAGTGTCTAGGTCGACCACTATTGGTCGACAGTGACTAAGTCGACACCAAACATAGGTTGACACAAGCATTAGGTCAACATGAGCAAGGTTGACAGGACAAAAATTCTACATGAGTTTTTTTTTTAAATTTGGTGTCATTTACTTCGTAGAGTGACCAGGAACCCCAATTAGTGCCCCGTGAACCCTCGCATTCAGGCAAAGTGCCTTGCTCCGCTACCGCTGCGCTCGGCACAGGTTACCATTCCTAATCGTAGTCCATGTGGATCGTAAAGTATGAAAAAGTGCAACAAATGAAAGAAAAATTGTGAAAAACTCATGTCATGTCGACCTAGTGACCATGTCACCCTAATGCATGTCAACCAATAGTGGTCGACCTAATGACTGTCGACCCAAGTGTGGTCGACCACAGATTAAATGTAACTAAGTGCACTCAATCTTGACCAGTATCTGAAGGTGTTATTGTAATGTGTTATATAATACATCACTGCTATATTTAACGAAGAGAAACAGATACAAACAGTATCATTTAAAAAAAAATATATATATATATACATATATATATATATATATAGCAAGTATAATTAAAATGAAGACTACACTTATTCTAGTATATTTAATATGTTTTAATGCAGAGTGGTAATTCAGCAAAAATCACGTTTAATATTGTTGTATTTTCCCATTTAAAATATGCTATTGCTGATAACAAATAGAAAAACATCACAGCAGATCACTTGGCCTTTTCTAATTAAGCATAATTGTAAATATTCTTCACATTTTAGCTAAAATGTAATTTATAATTTAATATTCATTCAGTTATGCAAAAAAAATAAAAAAATAAAAATACATCAAGAAATCTTTCATACTGTACATAAAAGAGTATAACAATTTCCAGTGCAAATCACTGACATCTAAATATTCTTGCAGCGATTATAAATTTATAATTTAAGATTTTAACCTTTAGAACAGTTTTTACTATTTTACTGAGCAGTGTTACTCATGAGCAAAGATCAATAATGTATGAAGGGTATAAGGAGTATGGTACTCTAATGAGAACTTAGAATGATGGCAGATTGACATACGCCACACAGCCTTCACTCACTGAGCATTTCCATCAGATTTTTCTTATTTATTATTTTATGTTGAAAACTGAGCCGCTAAAGGCCAAGTGAAGATTTTCTTCAGCAACGTGACAATAAAAATGAAGTTTTATTTTACTAATGTGTTACAATCAATAAAATGATGTGGAACCTATATATATATATATATATATACTGTATGTAAAATATGTACTTCTCTTGCAAAAATAAAAATAAAGCATGAACGTATAATAGAGAACATTTAAAAATAATGTATAAGTTCTTAATTTAGAAAAAAGAAGAATGCCACTGCTTTTAGTACTGTAGTAACACCTTGTTATCACTGGGAACTGCAGTTCCTTAGTCATCCAGCTGACCGGACATCTGAATTTGCCGGCCCAGCTGTGACGTCTGTCCCTGTAGGCAGGGTATGAGTGGTTGGTGGACCGCCCAGACGCACAGCCAGATGTGCCGATATATCTAATTCTGCGGATATACTGGCCATCGGATGTGCTGCACAGATATATCGATTGTATTCACCTCCCTACATGCTAGCGATATATCGGCCAATATATTGGCCAATGTGCACCCAGCTTTACAGTATTAGCCAACAGTGCAGGCTCTTTTTGTGACTTTTCCATTTTTTTGTTTTGTTACTGTGACAACAGTGCATGGCTTGCACAACTTAAAAGCACAGTCTTCTATGCAGTTTGCAGCTTACCCCCATTATCTAGCTGTCATATAACTTGAAAAATAAAGAAACTTCTAATTTTATGGCATGTCTCTAAGAAATAGTACACACTCTCTTCAGTTGCTTTCAGTCTCCATTAAATGTTTTCTGAGCAGTAGGCAGGTATGCTGTAAGCTGTAACGAGCTCGGCCTCCAGCCTTTGTATCAACTTCCATCACCTTGTTTTTTCGTATAATTTAATTGTGACTTTCCAGCACTGTGGATTTTGTGTTGTCTTACAAACTATTATGACATTGAGACATTGATAGCTGTTATCTTACAATACCACAGCATATATTAATTTTGAGTCTTATTACCGGAATCTTTGACGGCTCACTCTTCGGCCTTGAGTAGAAGTTTGGAGCACTAGGCTGTGGCAGAATTCCAAGATACTGAAGATATTGATGAAAAGATTTGGCAAAGTTCTTATTCGCTTCAGTTTCATAATCTCTGTCACTTCCAGAATTTAACTTTGAAACCCTGGAAGTAAGTAGACAACAAATCCTATATTAACATGATATATACTGTAGTATAATTAGAAATATTTCAGTTTTATTGTCCCAGCTCTATGTACTCTAACAATTGCCCTGGGATGTGCTCCTCTCTAATACCCCTTTCACACAGAAAGGCAAATTCCCCTGTGAAGAAGTTCTACCCGGCAATTTTCCAAAAAACATGGGTCCTTTTTCTGTGTGAAAGGGTCAACCTGGGTTGAAATTCCGGGGACAGGGTTGGAGACCCAGGAATTTTGACCCTGGATGACCCTTTCACACAGGCAAAATACCCGTGTTGATCTGCAAATTACCGGGTAGAAATTTTTGACCCGGTAATTTGCTTGTCTGTGTGAAAGAAGGGTCAGGCAGGGACCGGCAAAACTACCCGCCACTGAAATACTGGGTAAAAGCCGGGATTTTCAGACATTTCTGTCTGAAAAGGATATACAGGTTGAGTATCCCTTATCCAAAATGCTTGGGACCAGAGGTATTTTGGATATGGGATTTTTCCGTATTTTGGAATAATTGCATACCATAATGAGATATCATGGTGATGGGACCTAAATCTAAGCACAGAATGCATTTATGTTACATATACACCTTATACACACAGCCTGAAGGTCATTGTAGCCTATATTTTTTATAACTTTGTGCATTAAACAAAGTGTGTGTACATTCACACAATTCATGTATGTTTCAAATACACCTTATACACACAGCCTGAAGGTCATATAATACAATATTTTTAATAACTTTGTGTATTAAACAAAGTTTGTATACATTGAGACATCAAAAAACAAAGGTTTCACTATCTCACTCTCACTAAAAAATGTCCGTATTTCGGAATATTCCGTATTTCGGAATATTTGGATATGGGATACTCAACCTGTATTTCTGTATTCCTGAATTGAAAAACTTACCATAAACATATCTGACATTTTTGGAGATTTCTTAATTTAAGACAGTAGTGGTTGGACAGGATCACGAGACTCCTCATATACTGTATGTTACACCCATGCTACTGTATGTTACTGTTCCACCCCTGGCCATACTACATAAAGGAAACAGTACCTAGAAAAAAACTCTCACTTTTTATAATTTAACATTTAAATATTTTATACTATAGTCTATAGATTTCAACAGTTAAGGTCTAGTACTGCCAGCAGTTGTCTTCATTACACTGGCTTTGTATATCTATACTGCATTGAACCTGGTTGGCATAGTGGTTAGAACTGCTACTAAGGTGTTGGGGATTAATGATAATGCATCCATTAAGGATTTATGATGATGACCCCAATGCAGAGTAGAAGGTAAATTGGGTGTATGTTGCTCCAAAGAAGCACACTCAGAAAACATGCATACACAATATTCACTCATATGCGTAGCTGTGTGAAACTTAGAGTAGATGTGATCAAAATACATACAACTCGCTCGTATTTGTGTGCACTCAGTTCCAGAGAAAGCGCAAATGTGCAGAATAAGCTCTGCAAACAAGCTCAGCATCAGCCCCAGTATGTCCACTGTGGCATAGGGATAAATTTAGGACCCTCCCTATAAGACAGCCAATCTGGTTACTGCATTCTCCAGGTGCAGAAAGGTTTATACTGTAGCTGTCACACTTTTGTACATATTTAAGCTGCTCAGTGGGAACCTGAGCATGCTTGTTCACTGGGTGTTCTGAATGTATAAAGGTAAGATGTTACTTGTTGATGTTTTTTGCCTGACAACGGTTGTAATAAACTGAAATATAGCTAATACATCGGAGACTGACCAAAAAGTCCTTGGAGTGTCACCACATTTTCTTTTGTATAACATACAATAACTTACTAAGGAGTGCACTGGGTGCATTCAGATGGTAAGACAGGTCTGGAGTGCCGAGCATTATCACTATATATATATATATATATATATACTGTGTATACATACTGTGTGTGTATATCATACTTGCCAACACTCCTGCATTTGCATTCTGCGGGAGGCTCCCGATCCTGCAAACATTCTCCCGCTGCCCCGCACAGCCCTCCCAATCCCCCGGAATCCCCCTGCTCCGCAAGAAACCTAAACGGCGCATGCGCAAGTCCGGCCGCCACGGGAGCAGAGTTTGAAGTGAGCATGCAAAATCGGTTAGGAATGCATGTGGGGCTTGAACAGAATCGCGGAGAGCCAGCTCTGCAGAGCCTGCGAGCGGCCAGCCACTATGGACACCTTACCGCGCAGTGTCCATCTCCACTGGCCATGGCAGCAGCAGCAGCTTCTGATCCCTCCGCATCTTCCCCCTAGCATGCAGACCTGCGGGCAGTGAGACATCATCTAGGATGGGTGAGTGATGGATGAACTTGCTTGGTGGGACGATTGACAGTCCGGGGGCGGCAGGGGAATACTCTTGCACGTATCAGATGTGACCTCTGGCCTCCAACTGCAGACTGGCCGGGCAACCGCTGCTGCATGTTATTCAGTAAACTTACATGACCTCCCCTATCTCTGCCTTCCATGCTGGGAGATTAAACAGTCCCTCCTATTCCTTACCCTTGTGTGTACTGTAACTCTCTTACAGTTTAGGATTAGCGGTTATTATTTCATCCAAGGACTGGCACTATAATTAGCAACATCATATTCACCAAGAACAACAAGATTTGTAATTATTACTGTTTACTAAATGCACTGATCTGATTGGTACACATCTACCATGGCAATTAGCAGATTCTTGTATTGCCAGTCACAGCCTCTATTCAATACTGCAAAATATATGTTCTAGGCGTACTTTACACTACCAGAGGCTAATAAACAACTGAACAATTGAACACTCTATTTACCCTGTTAATTACTATATAATGTAGTATACAGTATATATAAAACATACCCACAGTGTGCGATACCAATCCAGACACACACTCTGTCCAATGCTTTACGGTGGCAATATATCAGCAGTCTATACAGCGAATAATAAAAAATATATACAGTATATATAAATATATATATATATATATATATATATATATATATCCTTTTAGCAGCACAGTGAAGTTTATATGAGGCATTGCAACATAATAACCATACGTGAATTCTTTAACAACTGTATAACTGTTACTATCACTGTGTTGCCAATTTACTATTGAACAATCAAATAGACACTTCTGAGATTCAGGCTGCAGTGTTACCAAGGATATCTAACACATAATGGGGGTAATTCTGAGTTGATCGCAGCAGCAAGTTTGTTAGCAATTGGGCAAAACCATGGGGGTCATTCCGAGTTGTTCGCTCGTTGCCGATTTTCGCAACGGAGCGATTAAGGCGAAAATGCGCATGCGCATGGTACGCAGGGCGCATGCGCTAAGTATTTTAGCTCAAAACTTAGTAGATTTACTCACGTCCGAACAAAGAATTTTCATTGTTGAAGTGTTCGGAGTGTGATTGACAGGAAGTGGGTGTTTCTGGGCGGAAACTGACCGTTTTCAGGGAGTGTGTGGAAAAATGCAGGCGTGCCAGGATAAAACGCAGGACTGTCTGGAGAAACGGGGGAGTGGCTGGCCGAACGCAGGGCGTGTTTGTGATGTCAAACCAGGAACGAAACGGGCTGAGCTGATCGCAGTGTAGGAGTAAGTCTCGAGCTACTTAGAAACTGCTAAGAATTTTCTATTCGCAATTCTGCTAATCTTTCGTTTGCAATTCTGCTAAGCTAAGATACACTCCCAGAGGGCGGCGGCCTAGCGTGTGCAATGCTGCTAAAATCTGCTAGCGAGCGAACAACTCGGAATGACCCCCCATGTGCACTGCAGGGGAGGCAGATTTAACATGTGCAGAGAGAGTTAGATTTGGGTGTTGTGTGTTCAATCTGCAATCTAATTTGCAGTGTAAAAATAAAGCAGCCAGTATTTACCCTGCACAGAAACAAAATAACCCACCCAAATCTAACTCTTTCTGCACGTTATATCTGCCTCCCCTGCAGTGCACATGGTTTTGCCCAACTGCTAACAAAATTCCTGCTGCGATCAACTTGGAATTACCCCCAATATTCATTCTTTCCATAAGGATAATAAACTCGGTAATGGCGATATCTGAAACAGTCCAAAAATATGCTGGTAGGTTAATTGCCTCCCGAAAAAATATATAAATAACCCTAGAGTATACATGGGCAGACTAGATCTGCCAAGTGGTTCTTATCTGCCATCAAATCTATGTTTCTATGAGGAGTGCCCAATCCCAAAGTGAGTGTATGTGGTTCTACCTCAGTGGCCTCATACGCCGGCACTGTGTGTAGGTTAATATTGTCCTGTTTGGTGTGTGTGTGTGTGTGTGTGTGTGTGTGTGAGTGTGTAGGCTGGCACTGATTCCTGTTTGTATACTGGCACTGACCCATGTGTATATGTGTAGGAATGGCACTGACCCCTGTGTGGGTAGTATGGCACTGACCTGTGTGTGTGTGTGTGTGTGTGTGTGTGTGTGTGTGTAGGCTGGCACTGACCCCTGTGTGTGTGTGTGTGTGTGTGTGTGTGTGTGTGTGTGTGTGTGTAGGCTAGCACTGACCCGTGTGTGTGTGTGTGTGTGTGTGTGTGTGTGTGTGTGTGTGTGTAGGCTGGCACTGACCCCTGTGTGTGTGTGTGTGTGTGTGTAGGCTAGCACTGACCCCTGTGTGTGTGTGTGTGTGTGTGTGTGTGTGTGTGTGTGTGTGTGTGTGTGTGTAGGCTAGCACTGACCCCTGTGTGTTTAGGCTAGCACTGACCTGTGTGTGTGTGTGTAGGCTGGCACTGACTCCCGTGTGTGTGTAGGCTAGCACTGACCCCTGTGTGTGTGTGTGTGTAGGCTGGCACTGACCGTGTGTGTGTGTGTGTGTGTGTGTGTGTGTGTGTGTGTGTGTGTGTGTAGGCTGGCACTGACCCCTGTGTGTGTGTGCGTGTGTGTAGGCTGGCACTGACTCCTGTGTGTAGGCTGGCACTGACTCCTGTATGTGCAACTACATATGCCACCCATACACACGCACCCCCTGGCAGCATGCTGCTCTAAGTAATTTAGTTTCTACCTGCAGGACATCCCCCTGAATGGCAATAGACACACCCACAGGTGGAGCTAGACACACCCTTTAGGTGGAGCATGACACGCCCCTTCAGTGGAGTGCCATGCAAGCTCTCATACCATCTTGAATCTCCCTGAAACTAGTTTCCAAAAGTAGGCAAGTATGGGGTATATATATATACATACATACACACACGAGACGAGTAGGTCCAGTACACCACTCAGTGAATCCAGCCACCGGCATGCCCTTGGAAGTGTTAAATATGAATGTAGGTCCACACTGCAGAAAGCAGAAGCGGCACTCCCGGATGAATAATCAAACAAAGTTTTACTTCAAAGTTTCGGGGGCAACATTCCCCATCCTCAGGAAGTACATATGATACGTACTTCCTGAGGACAGGGAAAGTTAGCGATCCCGGAAAGCCCCAGCCGTGTGTGTCTAACTGGAAGAAAATCGGAGCCTTCTGCTGTAGTTACCCGGCAACCAGGGCTCGGGAATGTACAGCGCCGCTGGGGAGAGCTGGAGCTGCAGCAGTGAATGTCTTCTGACATTTACACACTGCTGCTGCCCTTGTAGTTTTCACTTTTTCTTCAAAAAAGCTCTTCTTAGGGCTGCCTGGAGCAGCCCCTCTGTTATGTACCTGCTATCTGCAGCACCAACTACAAAATTGAGCTCCTGTGCAGGGAGGCGGGGTTATAGAGGAGGCGGAGCTATGCATCTTGGGAACAGTCAAATCTTTTGAGCCTGTTGGTGCCTTGGATCAAGATCCTACTCTACACCCCATTGTCTTTCCTTGTGGAGCCCAGTGTACCCCGCAGCAGAAATATTATATACTAGCTGTTTTACCCGTTCTTCGCATGGGAGTTTCTGATTATCACGTGTTGGTAAATCTATAGAGCTGTAAATCTGAGATGCCTTAATGTAAGTAAATATTAATCCATGGTTCTTGGCGTTACCAGAGGAGCACCCATAGCAGATACGGTAAAAAGTGACAGGACCATTTTTGTAGTTTATTACATTCTACACACTGGAGGTGAAATCTAAATTTTGATCCGATTGTCCATTTGGGAGTTATCGTTCACGCAAACCAAGCCACACATCAGTAATGACGTCATTATGTCAACCCCTTTTCATCCCCTTTGGGGAGATTTATTAAAATTCTAATTATGTAGTTTTCCAATTTCCCACCTGAAGACTACCTACAGTATGTTACATTTCAGCTTCCTAACATATCGGGAAGTAAGAGAATTAGTAAAGAGTGAGTGAGGGAGGGAGTGACGGCTTCTGCATTTATATATCTATATCTATATATCTCTATATCTATCGATATATATATATATATATATATATATATATATATATATATAGCGCCCGCGTGGAAATCTTAATGCAATAAGACTATTTTCATTGCGCCTATCTACAAGTTTAAGTTCATTACCTAACCCCTAAAAGAATTAGCCTGAAGATACATAGCCTGTGTGTTAACGGACAGCCTAAGGAACATATCAATATTCAAAATGCGATCAGTTTAGCAACCCTGAAAACGATGGATTTGACACTAATCTCAGCAATTTTGGACATTTTATTTTTCACCCCTTCTCACCCCCTCTGCTGATGGGGACTGAACTTGGACTGAAACGGCATCGGGAGTGTCCCTATTCATCTACGCTACCCCGAAAACTATGGATTTTTACATGTCACCCCCTTCTCACCCCCACCCCTAGGGGTGTCTTAACCCCAAAGTATTTTTTTCCAGATTGTAAATCATATGTGTACCAAGTTTGGTGTAAATTGCTCCAGGCATTCCAGAGTTATGCTGGAACACACACACACACACACACACACACACACACACACACACACACACACACACACACACACACACACACACACACACACCCTATAATCCTGTCCAATGATTATATACACTCTTCAGCATCTTATGGAGAAGTGTCTATGTCTATATCATCTGTGCAGTCCTCTGCATACCACTGCTGCACTGCATACTTGATGTCCTGGGCTTTTAGCTTACTAATGAACTGTATAAACTATTCCCTCAGCAATGGCACCACTCGCACACCCCTATTTATGGCCCTGATGAGAACTATCATACTTTCTCTTCTTCACTTCTATCAACACAAATGAGGATGGTGCACAGGGGCGTAGCTACCATAGGTGCAGGCAGTGCAGCAGCTATGGGGCCCAGAGCTGAGAGGGGCCCATCTACCCTATGAAAGTTACATATATTGTATACATTTCAACCACTGGGTGGTACATAGGGACCCTTACAAACTTTTGCTTTTTGTCCTACAATATATCTAGTTTCACCCCTGGACCTGCTCATTCTACTGTGGTATAAAATGAACTGGAGGGCATTACGTTACATGTAGTAATATGAAGTGGGGCACTATAATGTGGCACAATATGAAGTGGAGGCACCATAGTGTAGCATAATATGAACTGGGGGCCCTTTAATGTGCATAATATGAACTGTGGACACTGTATATAGTAATGTGAATTAGGGGTACTGTATTGCATAAAGTGTATTGGCCGCCCTACAATGTGACATACAATGGTCTATAAAATAAACAAGGGCAGTTCTATGGGGCATAATTTTAATTAAGACACTACTATAGTTCAGTAAACAAACTAGGGCACTATTATGGGGCATACAATGAACAACTGCTGCAGAGAGGTGTCTCTCTAGAAACATTGGGACAGGGGCCCCTTCAAAATGTTCCTATGGGGCCAACAAATTTCTGGCTACGCCCCTAATGGTGCAGATACTGCACAGGACGGAGAGAAGTCTGTCTCCCAAAACTTTCAAGTTTTCATGTGGGTTGGTTTATAATTTAAGGATGGTACTAGAGGGGGTATTCATTTTATTAGGGTACCGGAGTGAGATATTAATATTATGTGGTGGGCGTATTAATGTAATGTGGATTGTTGTTGTTGTTTTTTATCAAAAGTGGGGCTACTAATCCAATGTGGGGTTGATAAGAATAGCAATATCTTGCTGGGGTTATTAATGATTGGGTCTCTATTAAATGTTGGGGCTAGTAATTTAATAGTGGAACTTATTGGGGGAAAGCCTTGATAGACAGGTTTGTATGAATTGTCCTATTTATAAATGTTGTGTGTTAGTATTTTAATGTAGGGGCTGATAGGGTTATAATTAGGCCTGGATTTTTAGGATCAAAAAAACTATAATTAGGTTTTTCAATCCAGGCTGTAACAGTACTCATCTGTATATATGAATTACATATGAAAACTACTCATTACACACATTTCCACAGTAAATGTATATTGTTTCAATTTAAGTAACAAAATTAGGTCTTTTTAGGTTCTAGTACTTGACAATTATAGACTCCTAAAATTATCAAATCAGGCGCTCTGTTTAAAGGCACATAAATACAAACTGTTGGTCACCCAATTGTTTAATTATATTAGTATGATTATATCAATATAATTATAGCAACTCCCATTTGAGTATTCTGTGGTACTCAGAACAAAGGAAAATATATATGAGACCTGCAGTATCACAAGAGAGCGCTGAGTGTCAATGTATCATAAACAATTTATTCAATCACATAAATTAAGAATATATATAAATGCAATGCATAGAATAAAAATTACTTAAAAGGTTATTCACTGCTGATAATAATACACGCTGCCATATAACGTATCCCAATTATATATCGCACATATGTCCACAGCCAAGAGGCAATATGACTGATCCACTCCAGAGAAAAATATAATGTCCCAAATTGTTCTGTGGGAATGTAAATACTCAGCTATAGGTTGGACTGGCGCTGTGCTACTACCTCCCCGGCCGCCAGAAAGTTTATGCTCACCACTGGTTCCTTACACTTTTGTCTGAGACTCGCTATCAGCATGCAGTGTCCATTGCAGTTTGTGGGAGCGGCGGTATTCTGCTCAGTTCACAGGGGAGGAGGACGCTGTACGTGGCTGAGAGTCCACGGCAATTGCCGCTGATGGAGTGCAGGCTGTGGTGCTGTGCTTCTAAAGATCTGAAGGGAAAGTGAGGCAGCGTGGAGTATCCTTAACGCATTTCTCCGTGAAAACAGAACCACGGTTTCATCAGAAGGGGCCTTGGTTCTTGGCGTTACCCGAGGAGCACCCGTAGCAGATACTGTAAAAAGTGACAGGACCATTTTTGTAGTTTGTTACATTCTACACACTGGAGGTGCAATCTAAATTTTGATCCGATTGTCCATTTGGGAGTTATCGTTCACGCAACCCAAGCCACACATCAGTAATGACATCATTATGTCAACCCATTTTTAGGTTCTAACAGTCAAAATAGGTAATTTTAGATACTAACATCAGATTAGGTCATTTTAGGTCCTGTAGAAATTAAGAGTGTTATTCCCTGGTACATATAAAACATAAAAGGACACTGAGTGTAATGGACAAGGATTAGAACAGGTTAGAAACGAAGAATACTGGTCTTAGTTATAATACTGTTAACTTAATTTTGGTGTTGGTTGTGTTGGTGGTGAAGAAGGCCTATTGATTGAACAAAAATGCTCTTGATTAATCTTGGGGATTATGGGGGCACATAGCCCTATTTTTTAAATGTGAATCATATTAATTTTATTTTGGGATTTATGGGAGGAAGCAGGCTTAATGATTAAACATGGGTGCTATTGATTTAATGTTGAGTCTAGTTGGCGAGGAGGAAGGCCCAGAGTATTCATAGTTAGTCAGCTTTTCAGGAAGTGTATTATATCTATCTCTTTTCCAACATTCCAGGTTAACACGCTCTGTCATTTTCCCGATTCCAGTAAGACATGGCCATGTTTGGTGGCTTTCCTGGACTTAATGTAGACTGCTGGGAGGGTAAAGAGGTATTTCCCACTTCATGCTGCTATGGTCATGAGTGGGAAATACAGTGATGTAACAGTGTGTATGAAGGGGATAAAGAGAGGCTGGAGGATAGCCTAGCACTGTTTATAGAGATAAGCCACTCCGTTTCATGCTGATCACGCCACTGTTGGCCCACCGATACTACACAGCTGCACATGCAAATCCTTACTGCGTGTCAGTGTGACACCGCACATCAATATTGGTAGGCCCTAGGAATAAAATAAAGAGCATACTACATCTACAATAGTCATGGTCAAATTCTTATCAAAATCTAACATTGTATTGATTAGCATTAAGTTTGCTATTTCAGATGAACAACATTTTTTAAATCTGAATGTTCACCCCTTTCCATATTTGTCTATGGAATTTCTTATATTCCTGCCTGGACTGCACAGCAGTTGTTTTCCTAACTCTATTACCATAATTATCTTTTATTTCTATGGCGCCATCCAGTGTCTGTAGCACCAAAGCAGGAAAAAGAAAACATTCAATTCAATATATAAAAAAGTACAGACAGTACAAGTGGATAAATTAACCAGTGAACTAATAAGATGATAAAGTGAGCGACATATAAAACAGTATCACTATAATGCTCTAGTGCTGCAATATATAGATTATGCAAATATAAAACTTCAGTTCGGAGATGCCAGTCCAGATTGGTGAAGCAAAAGTGATACTTGGAAATTGTGCCACTGGAACTTCTCTGTGAAATAGCGTACTCCACCATGAAACTCTATTCAACTCAAGTGACTAGCTGCTATTGTGAATGTTCAGTATGTTACTAGAATGGCCAGTAAAAATGGAATTCAATGTCAGTATTATTAAATTAACTGAAACATAATCGAGAAAATGTATCTATTTTTTTTATATCTTTTTATTGGATTTTCAAAGAGATAGTACAAAAAACAATAGTCACATATTATAATATTCAAATGGAGTTCAGTGGGTTAAAGGAACCAGACATGACAAAACTATAAACTAAAACATAACAGACACATAAGGGGTGAAGAGGGAGGGGGAATATAGATCTTGTAGTTAGACATTATAGATGAGTTAAGAAGACATTAGCAAAATACGGTCATAGGTTAACCAGATGGAATCATAGATAGCTAAGTAAGTTAGATTTCGGAATACGAACCACATTGCCAAACATAGACCTTAACAGAAGACTTAAGTCCGAAGGCAAAGTAGACTTGTCTGAGACTAATATTACAATACAATATAGTTGAGCGAAATTGCTCTATACCAATCGTGAGAACCCAGATATTGAAGAATCAAGGATCGAGAGACTTCATCCATAGAATTAATAAAAAAGTCCCATTTATTATGGAATGAGCGAGTACTTAGTTCTTCATTCAGAAGGAGGGATCGTATGTCAAAATTTAATGTCTGCAGGAGCTTGTTTTTAAGTTCTTGGATGGAAGGAGCCGATTTTTTCGTCCAGTGGATTTAGTATTAACTTTTTTGTTAAAGTTAAGGAAGTCACAATAAATAGGACAATGCGTGAGGTATTCCCTATCAGAGACCATCTTTCAAAGTGCAGGAGCAAACAGGCCATTGGATCAAGTGTCAAACGGATACCTATAATAGATTGTAAGTACAATAAGGTTTTATTCCAAAATCTGCGTATTTTGGAGCAGTCCCAGGCACAATGGAAAAACTTGGCATTTGATAAACCACATTTAACACAACAATCAGATTCAATAGATAACATATATTTCCTCTGTGCTGGGGCAATGTAGGACCTGTAAAGAAAGTGAAAATGTACTTCTTGGAGGTAGGCAGATCGCAAATATTTATTGGAAGAAGTGTAAGTTAGAAGCAGTTTCTCGGCATCATGATGAAGAGATGGGATATCCGTTTTCCAAGCAGTGAATATGTGATTAGTGTGTTGAGGTAGCACAATTTTAAGTTTCATTAAAGGGATATAAATATGTTTCACTCTATAAACCTTGCTCACATTGGTTTGTAAGACTGTAAGAATTAAGTTAGGGGATAGAGGTTGAAGGGGGCTTGTCGGAAGCGATTGTGTGTAGTGCCTGAGCTGCAAATAGAAATAAAAATGACTACTAGGCAGTGAGTAAGTTTGTTGAAGATTCTGAAAAGTTGGGAAAAGTCCACGAGGGTCAAAGACCTTGCGCACAAGAAGTAAATCCATTTCCTTCCAAATCTGATAGCAAGAGTTATAAATTGAAGGAGAGAAGCCAGGATTACCCCAAATTGTGAGATATGGGGAATATCTAAAGTCTCTTTTGAATTTTTTATGCAGACTAATCCAGCTAAAGTATGTATCTCAAAACAGTATATTGGAATATATAGTTCGGGGGATATCTGAGGATTTGGGATGCAATAGGGCCGCGGGAGAAAAGGGAAAAAACACGGCCAGATCTAGAGAACTATCGGTGTAGGTGGACGCAGATAATAACCAGTCACTGGCATATCTAAAAAACACAGCTAAGGTGTATGCTTTAAAATCCGGAATGCCAAGACCACCCAAGGATGTAGGGAGTGTCAATTTGTTATAGGCAATACGTGGGCGTTTCCAGGGCCGGTGCAAGATTTCTCGGCACCCTAGGTAAAACTTACGTCTACTCCCCCCCCCTTTATTCACATTATGTCACAGTAGTGCCCCTTATTCACGTTACATCACACAGTATTGTCACTTATTCACTTCATATCACACAGTAGTGCCCCTTATTCATATTACACCTCAATAGAGCCCATTTACATTAAACCACACATTATGCCACACAGTAGAGTCTATTCAAGTTCTGTCACACAGAGCCCACTCACATCCTGCCACACAGTAGTACTCCTTATACACATTATGACACACAGTAGTAGTACCACTTATGTTATGTCATACAGTAATGCCCCTATACATTATGCCACACAGAAATGCCCCTATACATTATGCCACACAGTACTGCCACTTACTCATTATGACACACCCAGTAATGCCCCTTATAACATTATGCCACACAATAGTACTGCCCTTACACATTATGCCACATTATGATTGGCTGCAGATCCATGAGCTCCGATTGGCTTGCGGACGGCTCCAGATTCAAAATAATGAAGTCATTGTCTCCCACATTGCTGTATGCACTGGCCAGTGAACTACCTGTAGTTAGCTGGCGCGTAAAACAAAAATATGTGGCTGTACTGTAGCAAAAATGCAAATATACATAGTTCAAGGTCAGAACATCATTAAACTTGTTCAGAACAGTAAACATGTACCGTCGCTCGCCAAAGGTTACTATTTATATTACATGTCCACGTGGCTAGTGAAACTGATAACTCAGGGGGTCCCACATTCTGAACATGAGCATATATATATATATATATATATATATATATGTCTAAATGGAAAGCAGTTAATTTGCCAGCTGTTTGGATCTAGGCGGTCAGGATACTGATGCCAGAATCCGACAGCTGACAATGCCGCCGGCCGGAAACCTGGTGCAACAGCGCTATTCCCACTCATGGGTGTCCACAACACCCATAGAATGGGAAAAGAACCTGTGGTGAATGCGGCGAGCCACCTAGCCCGTAGCGTGGCGAGAACAGCGTGGTGAGCCCAGCGAGCCCACAAGGGGACTCGTAGCGCACGCCCCACTGCCAGCATTCTGGCGGGCAGGATACCGCTGTTGGGATTCTGACAGCCGGCATCCCACCCGCCAGTAAACCATACGGAACCCACATAAATATATATAGTGTGTGTGTGTGTGTGTATATATATATATATATATATATATAAAAAAATATATATATATTTTAACACAGGTGCCGGCACTCCTTTGCAAAAAAAGTTTTACTTGCCCTGGTGCCCTCCCGGGTCTGGCGAACCCCAATCTATCCAGCGTTTGGCAGGGTGGCACTCATGGGCCTTGATACAGAAGAATAAAAGACTTGCAGAGTCTGTTCTGTTCAACAGAACAGAGCAGACACTGCAAGCCTTTTATTCTTCTGTATCAAAGCCCATGAGTGCCACCCTGCCAAACGCTATATATATATATATATATATATATATATAGTATCATTTTGTGTACCCCTAATATATTTTCTGTTGATCACCCCTTATATGTGTTGTGCCTATCACCACCACCCCACACACACACACTTCCTTGATATAAATTATACCTATCAACCCTTATGTACTTTAATATCAAGATGACACACACAATTTTCTCTTACTTTTTTTGATGATTGTGGCTGGGGGGTCTTTGTGTCATAGATGTGCGGTTCCACTGCACCACTCCATCGGTCCTCTCTGCACACCGAGCTTGCAGGGGCAGGATGTGGAGCTGGCCGGGGTCAGGCAGATACAAGGCTTCCAGAAGCTTGTGGCAAATGGTGGGCTGCTGAGGGAGCATGGAAGCCTGGGGAACAGTGACCGGGCCTCCGGCCTTGAGAGGGGCCCCTGCAGAGCGAAAACGATGCTGCTGCCTGTCTTGCCAGTATAAAGACACAGCAGCAGTGCGCAGCAGTCCGACTGTCAGCCTCTGACAGTCAATAAGGGTGGCCCCAAATGTTTAAGTGTACCGCAGCCTGGCTAAGCTATAGCCAATACGGCGGCAGAGGTGAGCAGGAGCCGCAGCTGTTCCCACTTGTTGCCGGGCGGTTGTGTCCAGAGACCGTCAGCAGAGGGGCCGCAGTGAACCCAGTTCGCCCGGGCCAGAGGTGAGGGTGACTGACAGTGGCAGCTGGATAAACCCGAGCCACTAGGATAGCCCAGGAAGTAAAACTGGTTCAGCAACAGCCTGCCGCCCTCCAGTGGCCAGCGCTCATAGGCAGCTGCCTAAAGCTGCCTAATGGTAGCGCCGGCCCTGGGCGTTTCCCATTCCAAAGGAAATGAGAAATGCTGGATTTGATAGATAGAATATCTCTGTTGGACAAGGCAATAGACAGCATCTGAATATAGTAGAAAAGTTTAGGGAAAATGATCGATTTAATCGCAGCAGTCCTACCCAGTAAGGAGAGAGGGAGAAAATGGAGAGAAAATAGTTTATTTTTCGTAGTATAGGGGAAAAGTTTAGGGAGTACAGTTTATCAGTCGAAGAGGGGATGAAGACCCCTAAATAACTGATGTGACTGATGAATATCGGAAATTTCGAAAAGACAGAGGTAGACTGTAGATCTAAGGAGTAAGAACCTATCGGCAAAATCTCAGATTTATCCACATTGATTTTGTATCCGGAGATCCTCCCAAAATCCGCAATCACCCCCATAATATGTGGAAGAGACCTTGAGGGTCAGTAACATATAGCAGCATATCATCTGCAAAGAGAGATACTTTCAGTTCCTGGGAGGATATCCGGATGCCTTTAAAATCAGAAGAGTTGCGAAGGGCAATAGCTAGGGGCTCTATGGCGATGACAAATAGGAGAGGGGAGAGGGGACATCCCTGTCTAGTACCCTTACAGATAGGGAAACATTCTGATATCTGTCCATTACAGAGAATTTGGGACACCGGGTTAGTGTGAAGAATTTTAACGTAGGAGATAAAAGAAAAGTGGATGCCAAATCGAGACTTACAGGTATATAAATGGGGCCAGAGTACGAGATCGAAGGCCTTCTCCGCATCTAAAGAGACTATCACACCTGGGGGGGATATATCAGAAGAGCTTTGAAGGTGTTGAATTGCTGATAACACTTTTCGTACATTAAGAACAGAGTTTCTGCCCTGGATGAATCCGGTTTGATCCAGGTGAATAATGGTGGGGAGAAAGTTTTTCAATCTGTCTGCCAGTATTTTTGCTAAAATTTTATAGTCCGAAATAAGAAGAGAAATAGGTCTGTACGAACCTGGCAGTGTCAGATCACGTCCAGGTTTCGGCAAAATTTTAATATATGCAGTATTAAAATAGAGAGGAGCAGTGCCCGACTGTAAAATAGAATTAAAAGTAGAGACTAAGGTATCTAAAATCTCATAGTGTAGTGTTTTGTAAAAACTACCGCCAAAGCCATCAGGGCCTGCGGCCTTGCTCGGTTTCAGGGACCTGATAACTTTTGAGACCTCCCCAGGCGTGATAGGTGCTGACAAGGTCTCTTGGTGTTCGGCAGAAATAGTGGGATAAGAAAGTGTTAGCCATAACATGTTTTGATTCATTTTTAGATTCATAGTTTCTGCTATCTGCTTGTTGGAAGAAGTTAGCGTACCATCCAATTTCCTAAGAGGGTGGACCGCAACAGCGGGTCTAGAACCATTTAATATATTCGTAAGAAGCTTGCTCGTTTTATTTCCAAACCGGTGATAACGATTGTTCACACGGTAGAGATATTTATTTCCTCTTTTGTGGAAAAATTCCTCGAAATTAGGTTTTTGCTGTAACATAAAGTGATTTGTTAGTTGGAGTAGGGTAGCGTTTGAACGAAGAAAATGCAGTAGTGAGGGAATTTTGTAGGGAAAGGTAGGATGCCGCATATGCCTTGTTCAACTGAGATACGTAGGACATAAGATTACCCCTAAGATGATTTAGCAGTCTGCCAGAAGAGTGGGGGTGTCGGTGGTGGCACAGGGTTTGTTGTTAGTGGCGAAATCCTTCCAGCCATCTAACAACATAGATTTGAATTCGGGAGAGGAAAGAAGGTGGGAGGGGAAGCGCCAAAGGGAACGAAAAGGACGCTCCTCTGAAACACTAAGCTCAAACCATAGGAGGGCTTGGTCTGAAATAACAATCGGTTCGATGTCTACTGAGGAGATTCTTGTGAACAAGGTCTGAGAAATTAAAAGATAATCAATCCTAGAATAGATATGGTAGGCAGCGGAAAGGCCTGTATAGTCTCTCAATGTAGGATTAGAGGACCTCCAAATATCAACTAAAGACAATTGCAAAACAAACTGAGGGACACCTAATTTAGGCAGGGTTTTTGAGATTTTATGAGGTTTAGAAGGGGCTGATCTATCTAGGGAAACATCTGAGATTAAATTAAAATCTCCACATATTATAAGGGCATCATCCATGAATGGAGTCAGCTTAACTATTAGAGTCTGAAAAAAAAACTTTGGAGTAGGTGGTAGCGGCATAAACATTACAGAGAGTATACAGTTGAAAGTAAAGAGATACTTGTGTAAGGGTGTATCTGCCTTCAGAGTCAGAAAACGTGATAACATTGTAAGGAATATTGCGTCTAATAAGTATGGCTACCCCACGGGCTTTAGAGTTGTACGATGCTGAAGTGAGAAGCTTCCATCCAAGCATCTGTAGTTTGATCATTTCAGAGGGGATTAAATTGGCTTCTTGTATAAATACTAGATCAAGCTTTAAAGTGTTAAAATAGACCAAAATCTTTCTTCTCTTTGCAGGGGAAATAAATCCCCCTACATTGCAGGAACCTATACAAATGTTAGACATTTGAAATACGCTGTGTGTAGTAATAGAACAGGACCAGGCCTAGTAAAAGAAATAATAGTACATCAAAACACATCATTATAATATCACATGGAAAGGGGGTGAAAGGGAAGAACAAGAGGGAGGGGGAGCACACGGACAAGGAGATAGACACACAGAGCTGTAAAGGCTTCAATGAGAAAAACACGCGCAGCGTGTTAGATAGAGTAAGAAACATAACACTTGACTTCTGGAACAGAACAAAAAAAAACAACAATAAAACAACATTAGTGCAAGTACTTTAGTACTTCAAACATAATACCCGGAGCATAAGCACCCTCCGTACCCGGTCAGGCAAAACATATGAAACCTGTCATCAAAGTCCAGTAACAGAAAAAATAGTAACAAACAACCAGCCTATAGGGAAGCGCCTGGCGGGGCTGGATCGGTCAGATTCGGTATCCCGCAGAAAATCAGCTGCGTCATGAGGTGAAAGGAAGTCATAATGTTTTTCCTTGTAAAACAAGCTGAGTTTTGCTGGGTAAATCAGAGCAAACTTTTGTTTGTTGGCTACAAGCTTGGAGCAAATGGGAGAAAAAGCTTTTCTTGCTTTTGTCAGCTCTGCTGAGAAATCTTGAAAAATCTTCAGTTTTTTCCCTTCCCAATCGATAACAGGCATTTTCCTGGAGGCTTTCCATATCTCAAGTTTGTGTGTATAGCTTAAGCATTTTTTGTTACGGCGCGAGCGATTTTCAACATCCTCCATACGGTTGAGAAGAGCGTAATTCTCTTTTTCTAGCCTCTTCACCTCACTTTGCACATCAACTACATCATGGGCAAGAGAGCTTATTCTGTTCTCAGCCCCGGAGACCCGTACATTAAGTTGCTGTATTTGAGCAGATATGTCACTTACCGCTCATGAAAGGAGAGGTCCAACTGTGGAATTAATTGCTTCCACCAGGTCAGCATATGTGAGCGGAGCGTCAGGATCTTTAAAGGATTGGGAAGCATCAGAGCCCAGATCCGCAGCAGTCTTTTTGCAGGCAGGGGATGCAGCGTGTGCGTCTGAGTCCGGCGCCATATTTGGATCCACTGCTCTCTTCACTTGCTGCAGTGTCTGTTGCTGCGATCACTGCGGCTGAGAAGAGGTCACAAATTTGTCCATGCTGGACAGAGAGGAGAGGCTGGAGTATGTGTGGGCGGCTTCTGGAGGCTTAATCAGACGTGAAAAGAGTACTTTGAGCTGGGCACGGAGCGGAGCTGTGAGACCGCGCGCTCACTCCATGCACCCGGTACCGGAAGTGGAGAAAATGTAACTATTTATATAGCTCACTGGTACCGCATGTAGGTTTGAATTATTTATATTGACTTACCTATGGAAGAGCTGAACTCTGGCTACTTTAGGAGGAACAAGAAGTTACCAATACATGCCATAGTTTTGCACTACTGTACAGTACCGTATCTAGGTGTCCTGGCACCCCTGGCACATTGAAGGACTTGACTAACTAAAACATCAACTTTTGGGATACAACATCATAGACAGAGTCCAGAGCCAAGAGCTTGGACCAAAGGGTATTCGGATGGTAGGTTGACAGTATTTAAGTCGACAGTCAATAGGTCTACCACTATTGGATGACATGGACAAGGTCAACATGCAAAAAAGGTCGACACATTGAAACGTTTGACATGGGACAGGACAACACATGAAAAGGACATGAAAACTAGATTTTTTTTCTTTTTCATACTTCACCATCCAAGTGAACTACGATTGGGAATAGTAACCTTGTCCGCAGCATGGCAAGCTGCAGGCAAGGTCATATTATGGAGAAAACAACACCAAAAACATAAAAAGAATATGTCAACCTTTTTATGTGTCGACCTGTCCTGTGTTGACCATTTCATTGTGTCAACCTTTTTCCCATGTCAACCTTGTCCATGTTGACCAATAGCGGTCGACCTACTGACTGTCGAGCTTACCCAGGAGTTAAAATTGTGGGTGGCTAAGCCAGGCAGCATTCCACTACCAGTGCTCCTGGTTAGTGCCTTCCTGGCCAAAAAATGTGGTATGGCAAACCAAGCTTCATATTGTGATCTTGTTCTGATAACCTAACCTATATGTGTAAAAAAGAAATTTGGAAAGTAATACACATAATTGATCTATTGATCAGTAAAATCTAACTAATTCCTAATACAGTAAGTCAGTCTACGCTTATCGTCCCATGTAAAATGTTTTAAGCCTTGTTAATGTATTACAATAAAAATAAGAATTTACTTACCGATAATTCTATTTCTCGGAGTCCGTAGTGGATGCTGGGGTTCCTGAAAGGACCATGGGGGAATAGCGGCTCCGCAGGAGACAGGGCACAAAAAAGTAAAGCTTTACTAGGTCAGGTGGTGTGCACTGGCTCCTCCCCCTATGACCCTCCTCCAGACTCCAGTTAGGTACTGTGCCCGGACGAGCATACACAATAAGGGAGGCATTTTGAATCCCGGGTAAGACTCATACCAGCCACACCAATCACACCGTACAACTTGTGATCTAAACCCAGTTAACAGTATGACAACAGAAAGGGCCTCTTAAAGATGGCTCCTTAACAATAACCCGAATTAGTTAACAATAACTATGTACAAGTATTGCAGATAATCCGCACTTGGGATGGGCGCCCAGCATCCACTACGGACTCCGAGAAATAGAATTATCGGTAAGTAAATTCTTATTTTCTCTATCGTCCTAAGTGGATGCTGGGGTTCCTGAAAGGACCATGGGGATTATACCAAAGCTCCCAAACGGGCGGGAGAGTGCGGATGACTCTGCAGCACCGAATGAGAGAACTCCAGGTCCTCCTTTGCCAGGGTATCAAATTTGTAAAATTTTACAAACGTGTTCTCCCCCGACCACGTAGCTGCTCGGCAGAGTTGTAATGCCGAGACCCCTCGGGCAGCCGCCCAAGATGAGCCCACCTTCCTTGTGGAGTGGGCTTTTACAGTTTTAGGCTGTGGCAGGCCTGCCACAGAATGTGCAAGTTGAATTGTGTTACAAATCCAACGAGCAATCGACTGCTTAGAAGCAGGTGCGCCCAACTTGTTGGGTGCATACAATATAAACAGCGAGTCAGATTTTCTGACTCCAGCCGTCCTTGCAATGTATATTTTTAAGGCTCTGACAACGTCCAACAACTTGGAGTCCTCCAAGTCGCTAGTGGCCGCAGGCACCACAATAGGTTGGTTCAGATGAAATGCTGATACCACTTTAGGGAGAAAATGCGGACGAGTCCGCAGTTCTGCCCTATCCGAATGGAAGATTAGATAAGGACTTTTATAAGATAAAGCCGCCAATTCAGATACTCTCCTGGCAGAGGCCAGGGCTAGTAACATAGTCACTTTCAATGTGAGATATTTCAAATCCACCTTTTTCAATGGTTCAAACCAATGGGATTTGAGGAAATCTAAAACTACATTTAGATCCCACGGTGCCACCGGAGGCACCACAGGAGGCTGTATATGCAGTACTCCCTTGACAAAAGTCTGGACCTCAGGGACAGAGGCCAATTCTTTTTGGAAGAATATTGACAGGGCCGAAATTTGAACCTTAATGGATCCCAATTTGAGACCCATAGATAATCCTGATTGCAGGAAATGTAGGAAACGACCCAGTTGGAATTCCTCCGTCGGAACCCTCCGATCCTCGCACCACGCTACATATTTTCGCCAAATGCGGTGATAATGTTTCACGGTGACTTCCTTCCGTGCCTTAATCAAGGTAGGAATGACTTCTTCTGGAATGCCTTTCCCTTTTAGGATCTGGCGTTCAACCGCCATGCCGTCAAACGCAGCCGCGGTAAGTCTTGAAAAAGACAGGGACCCTGCTGTAGCAGGTCCCTTCTCAGAGGTAGAGGCCACGGTTCGTCCGTGAGCATCTCTTGAAGTTCCGGATACCAAGTCCTTCTCGGCCAATCCGGAACCACTAGTATTGTTCTTACTCTTCTTTGCCGTATGATCTTCAATACCTTTGGTATGAGCGGCAGAGGAGGAAACACATACACTGACTGGTACACCCAAGGAGTTACCAGTGCGTCCACAGCTATTGCCTGTGGATCTCTTGACCTGGCGCAATATTTGTCCAGTTTCTTGTTGAGGCGAGACGCCATCATGTCTACAATTGGTCTTTCCCAACGGTCTATTAACATGTTGAAGACTTCTGGATGTAGACCCCACTCTCCCGGATGAAGATCGTGTCTGCTGAGGAAGTCTGCTTCCCAGTTGTCCACGCCCGGGATGAACACTGCTGACAGTGCTATCACGTGATTCTCCGCCCAGCGAAGAATCTTGGCAGCTTCTGCCATTGCACTCCTGCTTCTTGTGCCGCCCTGCCTGTTTACATGGGCGACCGCCGTGATGTTGTCCGACTGAATCAACACCGGCTTTCCTTGCAGGAGAAGTTCCGCCTGGCTTAGAGCATTGTAGATTGCTCTTAGTTCCAGAATGTTTATGTGAAGAGACTTTTCCAGACTCGTCCATACTCCCTGGAAGTTTCTTCCTTGTGTGACTGCTCCCCAGCCTCTCAGGCTGGCGTCCGTGGTCACCAGGATCCAATCCTGAATGCCGAATCTGCGGCCTTCTAATAGGTGAGCCTTCTGCAACCACCACAGAAGTGACACCCTTGTCTTTGGTGACAGGGTTATTCGCAGGTGCATCTGCAGATGCGACCCTGACCATTTGTCCAACAGATCCCTTTGGAATATTCTTGCATGGAATCTGCCGAATGGAATTGCTTCGTAAGAAGCCACCATTTTTCCCAGGACTCTTGTGCATTGATGTACTGACACTTTTCCTGGTTTTAGGAGGTTCCTGACCAGATCGGATAACTCCTTGGCTTTTTCCTCTGGAAGGAAAACCTTTTTCTGAACCGTGTCCAGAATCATTCCTAGGAACAGCAGACGAGTTGTCGGGATTAAATGGGATTTTGGAATATTCAGAATCCACCCGTGTTGTCTTAGCACCTCTTGAGATAGTGCTAAAGCTGTCTCCAGCTGTTCTCTGGACCTTGCCCTTATTAGGAGATCGTCCAAGTATGGGATAACTAATACGCCTTTTCTTCGAAGAAGAATCATCATCTCGGCCATTACCTTGGTAAAGACCCGAGGCGCCGTGGACAATCCGAACGGCAGCGTCTGAAACTGATAGTGACAGTTTTGAACAATGAACCTGAGGTACCCCTGGTGTGCGGGGTAAATCGGAACGTGTAGATACGCATCCTTGATGTCCAAGGATACCATAAAGTCCCCTTCTTCCAGGTTCGCTATCACTGCTCTGAGTGACTCCATCTTGAACTTGAACTTTTTTATGTAGAGGTTCAAGGACTTCAGATTTAGAATAGGCCTTACCGAGCCATCCGGCTTCGGTACCACAAATAGAGTGGAATAATACCCCTTTCCTTGTTGTAATAGGGGTACTTTGACTATCACCTGCTGAGCGTACAGCTTGTGAATGGCTTCCAACACCCTCTCCCTTTCGGAAGAGACGGTTGGTAAGGCAGACTTCAGGAAACGATGAGGAGGATCCGTCTCTAATTCCAACCTGTACCCCTGAGATATTATCTGCAGGATCCAGGGGTCTACCTGCGAGTGAGCCCACTGCGCGCTGTAATTTTTGAGACGGCCCCCCACTGTCCCCGAGTCCGCTTGAGAGGCCCCAGCGTCATGCTGAGGTTTTTGCAGGAGCCGGGGAGGGCTTCTGTTCCTGGGAAGGAGCTGCCTGTTGGTGTCTCTTCCCTCTTCCTCTGCCTCGTGGCAGGTACGACAAGCCCTTTGCTCTCTTATTTTTGTAGGAGCGAAAAGGCTGCGGTTGAAAGGTCGGTGCCTTTCTCTGTTGGGGAGTGACTTGAGGTAAAAAAGTGGATTTCCCGGCAGTAGCCGTGGCCACCAAGTCTGATAGACCAACTCCAAATAACTCCTCCCCTTTATACGGCAAAACCTCCATGTGACGTTTTGAATCCGCATCGCCTGTCCACTGTCGTGTCCATAAGGCTCTTCTGGCTGAAATGGACATAGCACTCACCCGAGATGCCAGTGTGCAAATATCCCTCTGTGCATCACGCATATAGATAAATGCATCCTTTATTTGTTCTAACGACAGTAAAACATTGTCCCTATCTAGGGTATCAATATTTTCAATCAGGGATTCTGACCAAACTACTCCAGCACTGCACATCCAGGCAGTTGCTATAGCTGGTCGTAGTATAACACCTGCATGTGTGTATATATTCTTTTGAATAACTTCCATCTTTCTATCTGATGGATCCTTAAGTGCGGCCGTCTCAGGAGAGGGTAACGCCACTTGTTTGGATAAGCGTGTGAGCGCCTTGTCCACCTTAGGGGGTGTTTCCCAGCGCGCCCTAACCTCTGGCGGGAAAGGGTATAATGCCAATAACTTTTTTGAAATTATCAACTTTTTATCAGGAGCAACCCACGCTTCATCACACACGTCATTTAATTCTTCTGATTCAGGAAAAACTGTTTGTAGTTTTTTCACACCATACATAATACCCTGTTTTACGGTATCTGTAGTATCAGCTAAATGTAACGTCTCCTTCATTGCCAAAATCATATAACGTGTGGCCCTACTGGAAAATACGTTTGAATTTCTACCGTCGTCACTGGAATCAGTGCCCGTGTCTGGGTCTGTGTCGACCGACTGAGGCAAAGGGCGTTTTACAGCCCCTGACGGTGTTTGAGGCGCCTGGACAGGCATTAATTGATTGTCCGGCCGCCTCATGTCCTCAACTGACTGTTTAAGGGAAGATAAACCATCACGTAATTCCACAAATAAAGGCATCCATTCTGGTGTCGACCCCCTGGGGGTTGACATCTGCATATTTGGCAATTGCTCCGCCTCCACACCAATATCGTCCTCATACATGTCGACACCACGTACCGACACACACCGCAAACTCACAGGGAATGCTCTAATGAAGACAGGACCCACTAGCCCTTTTGGGGAGACAGAGGGAGAGTCTGCCAGCACACACCACAAAGCGCTATATATACAAGGGATATCCTTATATTAAGTGCTCCCTTATAGCTGCTTTAATATATATATATATAGCCATTAATGTGCCCCCCCTCTCTGTTTTACCCTGTTTCTGTAGTGCAGTGCAGGGGAGAGACCTGGGAGCCGTTCTGACCAGCGGAGCTGTGACAGAAAATGGCGCCGTGTGCTGAGGAGATAGGCCCCGCCCCTTTTTCGGCGGGTTCTTCTCCCGCTATTTTTCCAGTCAGGCAGGGGTTAAATATCTCCATATAGCCCCTATGGGCTATATGTGAGGTATTTTTAGCCTTGTATAAGGTTTATATTTGCCTCTCAGAGCGCCCCCCCCCAGCGCTCTGCACCCTCAGTGACTGCCCAGTGAAGTGTGCTGAGAGGAAAATGGCGCACAGCTGCAGTGCTGTGCGCTACCTTATGAAGACTGAGGAGTCTTCAGCCGCCGGTTTCCGGACCTCTTCACGCTTCAGCATCTGCAAGGGGGTCGGCGGCGCGGCTCCGGGACCGGACTCCACGGCTGGGCCTGTGTTCGATCCCTCTGGAGCTAATGGTGTCCAGTAGCCAAGCAGCAAATCCACTCTGCATGCAGGTGAGTTTACTACTTTCCCCCTAAGTCCCACGTTGCAGTGATCCTGTTGCCAGCAGGACTCACTGTAAAGAAAAAAACCTAAACTAAACTTTCTCTAAGCAGCTCTTTAGGAGAGCCACCTAGATTGCACCCTTCTCGTTCGGGCACAAAATCTAACTGGAGTCTGGAGGAGGGTCATAGGGGGAGGAGCCAGTGCACACCACCTGACCTAGTAAAGCTTTACTTTTTTGTGCCCTGTCTCCTGCGGAGCCGCTATTCCCCCATGGTCCTTTCAGGAACCCCAGCATCCACTTAGGACGATAGAGAAATATTATGGGTGACACCTACAGGCTAAATCTGACCCCAAAACAAAGACATTAAGTTTTAGTGGAATTACATGAGATATAAAATAAAATGTAATGTAGCTGCACTCATCGATGGGAAGTTCTAATGAGTCCCACAACGACTGACATAGTCCAAGCAGGTGATCCAGAAGAACAGAGAATCTTCTACTCAGTCTGCTTATAATCAGGAGAAAATATATGCATGTTTATCCCATGTACTTTCACCTAAAATTATGTTTTAGGTTTATTTTAGTTTTAGTTTTAAACAGAAATATAATTCAGATAAATATGTATATGAACACTGTTTATGGAGAGAAAAAATGCATTTATTCTTTGTAAAGTAAACCTGGCCACTTTCTGTGCATATTCCCTAATGGGAATCCTCAATCAGAGCACTCCAGGGGGTAAAAGAATCCTTACAGTTATTTAGTTATCAGCTAATACTATGATTAGAGTGATGAGAACTCATGCAAAGAGGGAAATCATGGGTACGTCTATACTAGCATACAAAGCATGCCAACTGTCCCCATTTATCAAGGACAGTCTCAATTGTTCCTGTAAGTGATGCCATTTGAAATGTCCTTATTTTCAGTAGTGACCAACAGTACTGTTCACTTTCTTTCCTTTTACAAATTGGTTGCATATATTTCACCATCTGTTCTTATTCTCTGGTCTTTACAAATTCATATTAATTGAATATTGTTTAAAATACAAATAACTTACATAATAATCATGTTTAGTGATCATATCAGGCTGGGACTAACAAAGGTCTATATACGAAAGTGCAAAAGTGTTTTGGTGCAAAAGTGCAATAGTGTTTTGGAATAATTTTGGAAAACAATTCCAAAATTATTCCAAAATGTTACCAATTTGCTTATAAACTGTGCTGGAAAATAACACAGCAAAGTGAGCAGATTTAACCTCATATCCCAGATGAAGTGCATAACTGAGCTCAGTGGTCCATGCAACAAGGGAGAATCCGGGCATTTCCTCAGTTAGCAGACTCTGAACAAAAAAAGATCAGAATAAAGGAGTCTGGGAATTCTAACATGCAGGTTGTTCCTGACTCACCGACGGATCTCTGATCATTGATGTCCACCAATCTGCGTTTTTTGATCGGCAGATCGGAATGGGAAATGACCCACCTGATGTATGACCAGTATTACAAACAGAGCACCATTGTTTACATTTATAGTGTGATATGATGACCTCCTGATGGGTGGTGGACACTCATGACACAGTAAAATGTAGGATTTAGCCCAACCGTGGCATGATTGATTCAGCAAGTTATTGTCTCTACATCAAACTTTTAATCTAAAAAAAAGTTTGCTCTAACTATGCATGTATAGAGATTTATTATCCTTTAAGTATTTGGTACATTAGTTTTTAGTATTTTATATAATCCATTCAAGGTGAACTGCGGATTCAAGTCACAGTTGTACTATACAGGGATCTGGGGGTAAATTTACCAAAGCTTCCTAAAATAAAAGTTGAGTTGTTGCCTGTAGCAACCAATCAGATTTTAGCTTTCATTTCTCTGTTGCATTCTAGAGAATCATAGATTCTGATTGGCTGCTATGGGCAATACCTCCACTTGTCTGATTTAGAAGCGTCAGTAAATCTACCCCCTGGTCACTGGGCAGAAGGGCAGATTTGCAGGGTACCATGCTTCTCATTCTCCACGGATTCCTTATCCACATCAATGAGGCCATCAGTCAGTCTCACTTGCTCTGCTTCCTGATATGCTGTAACCGAACATTTTTCCGCTGTGCCCAGCTTAAGCACTTACTGTGTATTGTTCCTTATTTTATTAACAGACTGTAATATTATAAGTGACATTCATAGTATTCTATTTACTGTGCCAGGAAAAGAAGGATTATTAATCTTACCTTGAGTTGCTGGAAACATCGGAAGGAATAGAGTCTAAGTGGCTGCTGTAAACTTTATGAAGATTTGATAATTCATTTGCAATAATGTGTTGAGTGTAATCATCTTTCCACGTTAAGCCTAGAGGAACACAGAAGAGAGAACAATGAAATGATATGTCCAATGCCATGAGGAAAGAATAGACTGTTTAAAAAAGATTTGTTATTCCTTTTTCAAACATTGTCAAAAGACAAATCCTTATTTCATGCTGAAATGTGTTGCGTTTATTTTGGCACCAATCAAGAAACAATTTTTTAAAATGATTTCTTTTATAAGCATTATATTTTCATAATAACGGAGTGCTGTGAATAATATAGATATCTTCAGCTCCCAGGCAGTTCCTTATCTTTAGTGACTAGTGATATTAGAAAATAAGATGGCAATAAGGGTCCTGTATGAACAGATATATATGCACTCTTGCAGGGCTTAAAGACGTCCTGGAGAAGTGGTGGAACTCATTTCCCCCGCCACCTACCCCCACCTCTAATTAGGAAGAGCCAGGGCTGGTGCTAGGGTGTTCTGCAAAGTATAAATGGCCCTGAGCATAGCTCCTGCTGCAGAGAATATTATACCACATCAGAGTCCCTACCTTTATATGTCCATTAATCAGATAGTCAAGCCTTCATCAGGCGTTATTAATCTTTTCTTTCTTATGTGCAGGGATACTACACAGCACTGTACACTGAAAGGATCATGACATAGACAAATGACATACAATAGTATGAAAGAAAGGGTAAAGCTGGCCCTTGGTGAATGTCCTATGTGTCCAGCTACAGATGGTGCCTCGTGGGTGATACAGGGAGATACAATACAACAGAGCTGGCCAAACCAGTCCTCGAGATCTACAAACAGTTCACATTTTCCAGACCAACTAGCTGGTGCACAGGTGTAGTCATTACTAATTAAGATGTGCTGCATTCATTCCTAACTGACAATTCTACAGATATCCAGGAGGCCTGGAAAACATGAACCTTTGGTAGATATCGAGGACTGGTTTGGCTATCCCTGCAATACAAGAACCAGGCAATATAGAAACCACAAAATAGTCACAACTGTCTTCCGCCATTTATAATAATTGGGTCTCCATCCTCTTATGGGTGTGTGACATTCTGCCCTGCATTGCTACTCTCTGTGTAGTTCAGGACTATATTAAGCAACTTCAGCTAACGACTTCTGATAAAGGTGTGTCTATTCATAAAGCAATGGCAACTTATCAGCTTTGAAGTATCATTTATCAAGTGCATTCTACAGTATAAAATTATACGTAGCAGGTGACTGGTTAGGCAACTTCTCTGCTGGATCACTTCTCCACTCTTTTCACTGCTTCATGAATAGACCACAAAGTCTTCGAATAACATCATCCGATAAGAAATGTTAGCAACATCTTCAGGTAAGGACCATATAACTTTCCTGGTGATTTTTAACCTATAACACATACCCCTTTATAAACCCCCAACCAACCCATTTAATCAGCAGTTCTTCATTTACAAACAGTGAATAAAGCAAATGAAACTGCATGACTTAGAAATGGAAGTAGGCCATAGTAAGAAATTAGCACTCACGCTGCTGTCCGGGGATTTAGTTGATAACACTAAGCTGATCCTCCATGAAATTAAACTCATCTACTCTCCGGTGATCAGGAGATGTTTGCCTGAGATCATTGTCGCTATGCCATTGGAAAAACTTTTCTTTTGAAGGGGCATGGTTATGCCTTGTAAATGACTGCCCCGCTTTAAAAAAAAAGGCAGAATTCGTCCGGCATCCCACACGTCGGGCGAACTCAGACTCCATTACATCCCTCCTATGATGTTTGCTTTTTTGTGGTATGTCTTCGAGCTGAGGGTGGATGTGTGTGACTTATGTAAGAATATGGTACCTGTTGTTGTAAAGGCAATGATAGAGGCAGAGAGGGGAGAGATTTAATGCATTTGGCTATCAGCCAGCAAAGTGCTCTTCCACTTAGCCAGGGACTACAGGAAGAGCACTACTGTGGAGCTTGTGACTGCTGTCCAGGCCTGCGTGCACTCCCCTACGCTGTCTGCAGTTTACACTTTGGCTGCAGTAATGTCTTATACCACCATGCACTTCAGCCAAAAAGCAAATTTGTTATTTGAAATATGTTCGGAAATGGAAGCTGTCACTCCCCCCCACGCCCATTAATACGCTTATTCTATGTGTAGCCACAGGGCTACTTTAGCAGTTGATGTTCTCCTTTAGTGCGTATAGGCTGCAGATGTGGGCATCTCCTTTCATTCCTGGGCGGCAGCTTTACTTGCTAAAATAAGCAGTTCCATAGCCTAGACAATCACAATTGCATTTGTATGCAAACATGAATTAGGCTCATAACATGCTCTGAAACATTACCTAGACTTCAGTGCTGTGAGGCAGCCAGCTAAAGCACCATCAAGCTGCTCACGGTGAGATGAGTGCTGGCGTCATCCTCATTTACTGGGGCGACTGAACTAAGGGTGGAGAGAGGATTATAGCACAAGGTGGGTGCAGAGTGCAGTATTTGACAAAAGGAAGAATATTTTTTCTTGTTGATTTTGATTTGAATCAGGTGGCAAATGTATGGACAATGATGGAGGAAGAGGGAAGATGGTGTAGGTGGCCAAAGAAGTGACTTAAAGGTCTCTTAGAGGCACTGAATGTTAGACCGAGAGGGTATGAGAAAAATGATGGATGTTGCTTGGAAATTGAATTGGCAATGTTGTAAGATGAAAGGTTGAATTAATGCACAGGTTTATGAACTGCTGCCATTGGACTCAGTGTAGCAGTATTGCCAGGGCCGTTTCTTGGGGCAGGCGAGCAGTGCAACCGCAGCACTAACTGTGGCTCCCTGCTTCCCCCTCCTATTTCTCCCCTAGTAACCCGCTCGGGGGGTGGAGTTTCACGGAATGACGCGGTTGCGTCGTTACGTCACGACGCAACCCCGTCACTCCGCGAAACTCCCCCCCCCCCCCGAGCGGAGTACAGAGGGGGATTCAAGTTAGGAAGAGGGAAAGGCCGGCGCGAGGAGCGACTGGTGAGTCGGGACGAAGAGCGGTAATCGCCTCTGTAAGTATTCTCTCTCTCTCTCAATGTGTAAAATGGGGACACCTGCCGTAATGTGTGAAATGGGGACTCTTGCCTGCCATAGTGTGGGGATTTAATGTATCAAGGGCATTGCGGTGTGTGGCATAATATGGTGCAGGGGGCATTACTGTGTGGGGCTTAATATGGTAGAATTTTTTTTTCCTGTGGCGGTCGTGATCTGTTGGAGCAGGGTCAAAAACTGGATTGTGAGGTAGTCTTTTCAGACGAGGCCACACCCATTTAGATGAGGCCACTCCCCCTTGCCAGGTGCGCACGCAAGTTTTTTTTTTTATCTAGGTGCGTGTGTGTGGGGGGGGGGGCACATTTTTATGTCATGGGGGGCGCATTTTTAAATCTCGCACTGGGAGCTAAATTGGCTAGAAACAGCCTTGAGTATTGCACGACATCATTGTTACTTCTGTGGTATTATTATGATTTACTTGGTGAAGTTGTAAATTAAGTAATCCAGGTGCAAAGCTGGATATCAGATAATCAAGGTGTTTGTCAATCTCAGACTATGCTGGGAGTAAGCGATCAGTATTTGTGACTGAGGAACCAATTATACCCTTATTTAAGCAATAATTTGCTGAACAATTGGTGCAGCAGCAACAACATAATCCACAAAAAGTGGGTGGACAACACGAATAATAAGGTCCATGGCACCAACAACTAAAAGTCTGGCCAAATGTAATGTAAATGTAATGTAGGCTGCATTTTTTTATGAGTTTGAAGTCCCCAGAAATCTAGGTGAGATTCTGTTGTCTTAGGCTTCAAGGTTGCCGGATGTAACAGAAGGCAGTTTTGTGGCTTACAGTCAGTGGTGCAAGTGGGCGGGTATGGGTGGGTACGGCGTACCCGTAAGAATTTAGCCGTGGGTACGCCGTACCCACACCGACGGGCCGCCGCTCCTCTTCCTTCCCTCCCTCCCTCCCTCCCCCACGCCGCACCGCCGCACACGCCGCACCGCCGCTGATGTGAGGGCAGGAGAGTGCAGCCTGCGCCTCTCGTTCCCCTCAGTCTCCGGTGGGTGTTTCAGTTTACTTCAGCGCCGATCCGTGAGCCAATCAGAGCTCGCACCCGCGAGCTCTGATTGGCTCACGGATCGGCGCTGAATTAAACTGAGACACCCACCGGAGACTGAGGGGAACGAGAGGCGCAGGCTGCACTCTCCTTCCCTCACATGGCAGACAGGAGGACAGCGACGGCAGCGGCAGCGGTGAGTAGGGGAGGGGGGCATGTTATACCTGGCACTGGGGGGGGCATGTATACCTGGCACTGGGGGCATATCTGGCACAGGGGGGCATATATACCTGGCACTGGGGGATATCTGGCACTGGGGGGGCATGTTATACCTGGCACTGGGGGATATCTGGCACTGGGGGCATATCTGGCACAGGGGGGCATATATACCTGGCACTGGGGGATATCTGGCACTAGGGGGGCATGTTATACCTGGCACTGGGGGATATCTGGCACTGGGGGCATATCTGGCACAGGGGGGGTATATATACCTGGCACTGGGGGATATATGGCACAGGGGGGCATGTATACCTGGCACTGGGGGCATATCTGGCACAGGGGGGCATATATACCTGGCACTGGGGGCATATCTGGCACAGGGGGGCATATATACCTGGCACTGGGGGATATCTGGCACAGGGGGCATGTATACCTGGCACTGGGGGCATATCTGGCACAGGGGGGCATATATACCTGGCACTGGGGGCATATCTGGCACAGGGGGGCATATATACCTGGCACTGGGGGATATCTGGCACAGGGGGGCATGTATACCTGGCACTGGGGGATATCTGGCACTGGGGGGGCATGTTATACCTGGCACTGGGGGATATCTGGCACTGGGGGGGCATGTTATACCTGGCACTTGGGGATATCTGGCACTGGGGGGCATGTATACCTGGCACTGGGGGATATCTGGCACTGGGGGGGCATGTATACCTGGCACTGGGGGATATCTGGCACTGGGGGCATATCTAGCACAGGGGGGCATATATACCTTGCACTGGGGGATATCTGGCACTGGGGGGGCATGTTATACCTGGCACTGGGGGATATCTGGCACTGGGGGGGGGCATGTATACCTGGCACTGGGGGATATCTGGCACTGGGGGCATATCTGGCACAGGGGGGCATATATACCTGGCACTGGGGGATTTCTGGCACTGGGGAGCATGTATACCTGGCACTGGGGGATATCTGGCACTGGGGGGGCATGTATACCTGGCACTGGGGGATATCTGGCACTGGGGGCATATCTGGCACAGGGGGGCATATATACCTGGCACTGGGGGATATCTGGCACAGGGGGGCATGTATACCTGGCACTGGAGGATATCTGGCACTGGGGGCATATCTGGCACTGTAGGGGCATTTCTGTATCTGGCACGGGGGGCAATGTATATCTGACACAGTGGGGGCATTTGTGTATCTAGCACTGTGGGGCAATGTGTATCTGACACTGTGAGGCAATGTATGGCACTCAGGGGGCATTTCTGTATCTGGCACTGTGGGGCAATGTGTATCTGGCACTGTGGGGCAATGTGTATCTGGCACTCTGGGGACATTTGTGTATCTGGCACTGTGGGGCAATGTGCATCTGGCACTGTGGGGCAATGTGTATCTGGCACTCTGGGGACATTTGTGTATCTGGCACTGTGGGGCAATGTGCATCTGGCACTGTGGGGCAATGTGTATCTGGCACTGTGAGGCAATGTGTATCTGACACTCTGGGGACATTTGTGTATCTGGCACTCTGGGGACATTTGTGTATCTGGCACTGTGGGGCAATGTGTATCTGGCACTGTGGGGTTATATGTATCTGGCACTGTGGGGCAATGTATATCTAGCACTGTGGGGCAACGTGTATCTGACACTATTGGGGTCATACGTGTATCTGCCCCTCCCCCATATGTGTATCACGCCCCCATTTTCATTGGCCACGCCCCATGTGGCATTTGGCCACACCCATTTTTTTTGGGCAACTTCTCCACTGGCTCACTTCTCCACTTTTATCACTGCTTAGTACATGTCCCCCTTTGTCATTAATTAATATCCAATTAAGGGGCACCAAAAATAATAAAAATATTAATGAGTTTAAATATGCAAAGATTTTATTATTGAGGGCAATAATGTTTAAAAATAATAAAATTAAAAATTATGTATATACTTTTTTTATGTAAATGGGGCTATTTTAATTAATGATATAAGCACCAATTAGATTACAAAACTGTGCCACTACAAGTGGCATATACATGAATATATTTTTATAATTAATCAATTCTTTAAGATTGCCTCTTTAACTATTAAGTAGTAGCAAAGTAACATACAGTATATGCAGGGGCGTCAGAATGTTTTTAGGTTGGGGGGGATATAATCTGAGTTTGGCGCCCCTAGGTTACCAGCACACTGTGACAGTGGGTGACATAATAGGCATACGTGTCGGTGCATCATTATGATTATTAGCATTATCAGCAACATGATAAGCACGGAATCAAGTGAGGATCCCGGCGGTCGAAATACCTACACCGGAATCCCGACACTGCTTGGAATGCTGGCGTTGGTATTCCGAATAGGATCACAATCCCAGCGCTGGAATACCGACCACCGGGATCTTGGATGTCTGTGTGCTGGGCCACCAGAGAGGTAAGACGCAGGGTGGAAGTGGGCGATTGGAGGTTAGGTTTAGGTTGCGAGTGGGAGGGTTAGGTTTAGGCTGCGGGGAGGGGGGGGTTAGGGTTAGGCACACCGGGGAGGGTTAGGCTGCGGGGTGTGGGTGGGGGGTAGGTATAGGCACCATCGGGGAAGGTTAGAGTTAGGCTGCAGTGGGTTGGGGGGGGGGGGGGGTTAGGATTAGGCTGCTAAAAGGGAGGGTTGGGGGGGTAGGGTAAACATACTTACCTTCCCGTCGGGATTCTGTCTATCGGTATGCCACGGTCGGTACTCTGACTGACGGCATCCCGAACACCGGCATATCAGCCCCAACCCGTAAACACAGGACATGGGTTCAACAGGTAGATGTGTGGGGACATTACTATTATTTGTATTACCTGCAACATGGTGACTAGGTGACAGAGGTTCAGCAAGTAAATGACGTCTTTGTGTCAAATTTAAAGCTTACCTCTGCGCAAAACATCAGGAAGAGTACCACCAGCAGCAGGTTCTTGCGCATGATATCTGGTCGGGCAACATCTGCCGCCAGTTCCCCGAAGTCCGGCTTCCCCTTTGCAATTTTTCACAGAGACACCCTGCGGGCAGGATGGACGCTTACTCCGGTCCCCCATTGCTGGCCAGGCTTGCATTCACCCCTCCATACAGCCATCCCTTGGTCTGCAGCACACCTCTGCTCCGCTGCCTCCTTGCATGGCCCGGGAGTCTCCTTGCATGGCCCGGGTGTCTCAAGTCAATCAGGCCAGGAGGGGGGGGCATCCCGTGCGGCGGGACCAGAGTAGAGAAGGATAAGCAGGGCCTGATTAAGTCTTTTGGGGGCCCAGGGCACTTGAGATATGGGGGCCTCTCACTCACATCAGCACCGCACCACTGGCTGTGCCCACTGTGCCACCTCCCCATTTTCAGGATATATATATATATATTTATATAAAACCAGCTCCATGTGTCTGGCACTCACAAATGGTGACAGGTATACTTGCTACGGTGCCCTCCTAGGGTTGGTAGCCCCAATATATGCAAAGAGATGACAGATTGCACTCTGCAGACTTGTTAATAGTTTGAAAACGTCCTTTATTCCTACAGTACATTTCGGGCTTGCATCCGGCGTTAGGCACAATATTTTGCCTTATAACGGGCGCAAGGCCGAAACATAGGAATACATAGGCAAAAACACCTGTAAAGCAATTTTTACTCATATCCTGCAAATACCTGGAAAACAAATTTTGCACTGAGAGGTATAGTTAATGAAGGAACACCGACTTGCTGTTTACAAACACTGTGTAATTTTCCATCTTAAATCAGCAAAACATTTGCCTTACTGTTAACCTATAGACATAAACCACATTTTAAATACTTGCAAATCGACTTTATTTCTGCAGTTCCACTGCTCTCTCATTCAACCACCACTCCTCCTCCTATCCTCATTTTACTACCACTATTTACCCCATCCACACTATGGCCAGGCTGGCAACATCCCCCATTTATCCTTGTCTTCCTAATCCTTTATTCTGTCCCCAGGTACCACCTCTATCCTTCTCTCCCAGTCTCCTACATCTCATCATCTCTCCTCTCCTCTGTCTCCCAACCTCCCCTCTGCCTCCCTTCCCCTCCTCTTCTGTTTCTCCATTGCAATATACTTCTGCCCCTTCACAGGCTGTCTACCCCACAACTCAACCCTGCTCTCTCCCTTCTCTGCCTGTCTCCTCACCTCTCCTCCACCACTATCATACTGCACTCCCTCCATGCCTCACTCCTGCAGTCTCCCTTCCTAGCCAAGGACCCAACACCATCATTACACCCTCTATGGGCCTAACTCAGAGTTGATCGCTGCAGCAAATTTGTTAGCAGTTGGGCAAAACCATGTGCACTGCAGGGGGGGGCAGATATAAGGGATGTGTTCAAACTGAAATCTAAATTGCAGTGTAAAAATAAAGCAGACAGTATTTACCCTGCACGGAAACAAAATAACCCACCCAAATCTAACTCTCTCTGCAAATGTTATATCTGCCACACCTACAGTGCACATGGGCCCTCATTCCGAGTCGTTCGCTCGGTAATTTTCATCGCATCGCAGTGAAATTCCGCTTAGTACGCATGCGCAATAATCGCACTGCGACTGCGCCAAGTAATTTTACAATGAAGATAGTATTTTTACTCACGGCTTTTTCTTCGCTCCGGCGATCGTAGTGTGATTGACAGGAAATGGGTGTTACTGGGCGGAAACACGGCGTTTTAGGGGCGTGTGGATAAAAACGCTACCGTTTCCGGAAAAAACGCAGGAGTGGCCGGAGAAACGGGGGAGTGTCTGGGCGAACGCTGGGTGTGTTTATGACGTCAAACCAGGAACGACAAGCACTGAACTGATCGCAGATGCCGAGTAAGTCTGAAGCTACTCTGAAACTGCTAAGTAGTTTGTAATCGCAATATTGCGAATACATCGGTCGCAATTTTAAGAAGCTAAGATACACTCCCAGTAGGCGTAGGCTTAGCGTGAGCAACTCTGCTAAATTCGCCTTGCGAGCGATCAACTCGGAATGAGGGCCCTGGTTTTGCCCAACTGCTAACAAATTTGCTGCTGCGATCAACTCTGAATTACCCCCCATTACCCTGATAATCTCATTCACATCTCTCCCACAAACTCCTACCCCCTATCCTGTGCCCTCTGGAATGCCAGATCTGTTTGCAACAAACTGGCCCTTTCTCATGACCTTCCCAACTCCCTGCATCACCTGGCCATTACAGAAACCTGGATTACTCCCTATGACACCACTTCTCCTGCTGCTCTCTCTGCTGGGGGCCTCACATTCTCACAAACTCCGACCCGGGGCTCGCCATGGTGGTGGTGTTGGGGTCCTTTTACCCACTAGCTACACATGCCAACTTATGGAAACAAAGAAAGAAGGGGCCGCGCTATAGAGTCAGCAATTTGACATAATAATGTTGAAATGTTATAAAAAATATAAAAATGACGGTGGATATATATAAATGGTATTTATTACATGTATAAACAATAAAAATGACTTATTCCTATGATAGGATAAAAATTTATACAAACAGACAATATAGCAACAAAGTAACTGAATTGGCTTTCTGGATCTGTAAGTAGATAAATAGTAACAAATCTTTTTCTTGTATATATTTGTAATCCAAAATGAAAGAAGCTGGAGACTGATGTGTATTCAGTGTGGCAGAGTTAATAAATTATTGTTATCCATAAACCGCTGCAGAGATAAAATATGTCCACCGTGGACGTAATAAAACAAAGTACACTGGAAGAATTACAGTACGGATAGCCGCACTGGTTTTCAGAAGTTGCTGCTGGGAGCCACAACTCACTTTATCCCTGCTGTCCGGGACCCTTTGCGGGGTGCAGCTGAAGGTGCAGGTGTGGGGTATGGGTCCCTCCTGTGGGGGGACCCGCTATAGCCTCTGCGTGAGACTGGCTAAATATAATAAATATAGTAAACCAAGCATTTATGTGAGGTTGCACATATTGGGAGACATGGCCAGTATAAATATACAGAAGTAGCTCCGGCGCCAATAGGGCAGGCTTGCAATATATCAATATTAGGCTGTGTTGTATATGTATTATACCTGTTTTTCTGATTCACAATGGTAAAACAGAAGTCATGCAGTGTATGTAATGCTAGATTCTCTCCTAGTTAATCTGGCTCAATATCATGTGAGCAGTGTAGTCAGCCATCTCAGAATGCTGATTTCAATGTGGGGGAGAGTCCAGAGCCCTCCTGGTTGAGGGCTATCAAAAATATGATGTCTGATATGTCATCTCAGCTCACTGCAAATACAAATAAGACTCAGGAACTGCAACAAGCAGTGGCAGGTCTAACTGCTAAACATCCCCCCTGTATACTACAGATGCACAAAAACGTTCTCTACCTGCACTCCTATCAGATACTGATGATGATATACAGGATGATAGGGATGATGTGGACCCCATAATTGGGTATTCCACCCCTACCCAGGGTATTAAACCCCTCATATTGGCTATTAGGGATGTGTTAAAGCTCCCCCTGGAGGATGCTACTACTCAGCAGTCATTTTTCCTCCCACGAGACAAACTGATAATCAAATTTCCTGATTCCAAGGAATTGGATGACTTATTTAAAATAGCCTGGAAGACTCCAGATAAGAAATATCAGGTGTCAAAATGTTTTTTTCATACATTCCCCTTTGCCCCTGAAGGCAGGGAATTCTGGGAGGAGTCTCCAGCAGTAGACGTCAAAGTCTCTCGCCTTTATAAAAAAGCGGTACTCTCTGCTCCGGGCTCCCTTATGTAAAAGGACCGGGCAGATAGGAAACTTGAGACCACTCTGAAATCTATTTACATTGCTGCAGGTGTTGCTCAAAGGCCGGTCATTGCAGGTTGCTGGATGACACATGCAATTCATTCTTGGGCTAATCAAATTAAGGAAGGTCTTTCGGGTGATATGACCTTAGTTAATACTGTTACTTTCCTGAATCACATTCAGGACACAGCAAGAGTCCTCTGTGACTCCCTTAAAGAGATTGGCAATATTAATGCTAGGACCACGGCTATGACTGTGTCTGCGCGCAGAGCCATATGGTTGCGTCAGTGGATTGCTAATGCTGACTCCAAATGTAATGTGGAATCTCTTCCCTTCACAGGTGAATGGCTCTTTGGAGGTGAATTGGACGCATTGATTTCCAAAGCTATTGCTGGAAAATCCACATTTCTCCCTTCGGGAGCTCTGCCTGCTAGACGTACCTACCCGGGACCGTCTACTCAGTCCTTTCATTCCTCCAGATTTCGATCGAGGGCCAGAGGGGCCTTCAATGCAGCTAGAGGCTCCAGAGGTAAACATAAGAAACCAGCCGTTGCCGGATCTCAGGACCAGAATACCAGCTCTGCTTCCGCAAAGACTTAAGCTTGACGGTGCCCACCCCGAGGGGATCTCATGGTGGGAGCGCGGTAACGTCACTACAGACACATCTGGAACGGTTCCTGCCAAGATGCTTGGGTAAAGGACCTTATCTCTCAGGGTGACAAGCTGGAGTTCGACGGTACTCCTCCCCAACGATTTTTCATATCAAGCTTACCAGCTTTAGAAAATATGTGTGGTACGCTACTGCTGCCCATCAACAAGTTGGTCCAGTTCCAGGTCATTGTTCCAGTACCCTAATACTATAACGAGGACAGGGTTACTACTCCAGTCTGTTTGTAGTACCAAAACCAGACGGGTCTGTGAGACCCATTCTGAATCTGAAGTCCTTGAATCCTTACCTGAAGGTTTTCAAATTCAAGATGGAATCTTTGAGAGCGGTGATTGCAGGCCTGGAACAATAGGAATTCCTTGTGTCCCTGGATATCAAGGACGATTACCTACATATCCCAATTTGGCCTCCTCATCAGGCCTATCTGAGGTTTGCCCTGCTGAACGATCACTACCAGTTTCAGGCGTTACCCTTCGGCCTGTCTACAGCTCCAAGGGTGTTCACGAAGGTGATGGCGGAAATTATGTTTCAACTCAGGGTCCAGGGGGTCAATGTTATTCCATACCTGGATGATCACCTGATAAAAGTGAGCTCCAGGGAGCTTCTATTGCTCCATATAGATCGTACTATACAACTTCTGTCACACCACGGGTGGATCCTCAATATACAGAAGTCCCACCTGCAGCCATCTCAACGGCTCCTGTTTCTGGGGATGCTACTGGATACTGTAGCACAGAAAGTGTTCCTCCCAGAGGACAAAGTAAGAGCACTTCAAGAAATGGTTCGCATGGTGCTCTGGCCTGCTCGAATCTCCATTCATCTTTGCATAAAATTGTTGGGAAAGATGGTGGCCTCGTACGAGGCGATTCAATTCGGAAGGTTTCATGCTAGACCACTCCAATTGGACATCCTGAACAAGTGGTCCGGTTCCCATCTTCAGATGCACCGGATGATTCGGCTGTCACCTCAGGCCAGAATCTCTCTCCTGTGGTGGCTACAGTCTACCTGCTGAAATATCGATGCTTTGAGAGTCAGGATTGGACTATCCTCATGACAGATGCGAGTCTGGGAGGATGGGGAGCTGTCACCCAGGGGGTGCAGTTCCCGGGCAGGTGGTCTTCCCAAGAGGCACTTCTTCGGATCAACATTCTGGAACTTCGGGTTAATCTACAATGCTCTGATTCAGGCATCCCCTCTACTCTGGGATCAGGTGATCCAGGTGCAGTCGGACAACGCCACGGCGATGGCATACATCAATCGACAAGGAGGGACAGAAAGCAAGACTTGAGTGGGAGAAGTGTCAAGAATACTCCTCTGGGCAGAAAGAAATGCAAGAGCTGTCTGTGATCTTCATTCCGGGGGTGGACAACTGGGAAGCGGACTTCCTAAGTCGCCACGACCTCCATCCGGGGGAGTGGGGACTACACCCTCAGGTGTTTCAGCAAATCATCGACAGGTGGGGATGCCCACAGATCGACTTGATGGTTTCTCGTCTCAACAAGAAGCTTCACTGCTATTGCTCACGAACCAAGGACCTGCAGGCGAGCGCAATGGATGCGCTGACATTGTCTTGGCCTTACTAGCTGGTCTACCTGTTTCCTCTGATTCAGCTGATCCCAAAGATGCTCAAGCAGATCAGACATCAAAGAGTGAAAGCAATCTTGATTGCCCCGGATTGGCCCCGGAGAACGTGGTACGCGGCTCTTCTGGACATGTCCGATGACTGCTAAGAAGGTATCTACTTCAACAAGGACCGTTTGTCTACCCAGACTTATGGCAGCTTCGTTTGATGGCATGGAAGTTGAGCGGAACATCCTACAGTAGCTCACAAAGGGCTTTCCAAAAAGGTCATTGCCACTATGGTGCAAGCCAGAAAACCTGTGACGTCGAAACACTATCATCATATCTGGTGGAGATATGTCTCTTGGTGTGAGGAATGCACATATCCCTCTGCAGAATTCAACTTGGGAAGGTTCCTACGATTCCTGCAGGCTGGAGTGGATAAAGGCTTATGTCTGGGATCCATTAAGATCTAGATTTCAGCTCTTTCCATCTTCTTCCAGAAGAAATTGGCTCTCTTGCCAGAGGTTCAGACCTTATTGCAAGGGGTGCTTCACATACATCCTCCATCCGTGCCACCTACGGCACCTTGGGATCTGGATGTAGTGTTATCTTTTCTACAGTCCTCCTGGCTGGAACCTATGTCGACAGTAGAAGATAAGTACCTCATTTGGAAAATGGTGATGTTACTGGCTCTGGTTTCTGCTAGGCATCTCAGAATTGGGGGACTAGTCATGCAAAAGTCCGTACTTGGGGGTATATTTACTAAGCTCCCGAGTTTGACCGAGATGACGTTTTTTTCTTCAAAGTGTCATGTCGGGAATTTACTAAGCAAAAATCTCGGCAGTGATGAGGGCATTCGTAATATTTTGGAAGTCCTAGGAAAAAATCACGAATCAATACACCATCGGTCAAATACGCCTGCAATTTGGTAGAAATCGTGAATTTACTAAAAAGTGCAAATCACAAACAGTGCCGACAATAGTCAAACACTGTCATGCTGAAATACAATTCGTGAAAAAGTGCTAAAAAAAAACAGACCTGCTTTTTTTCCCCGTGTTTGGATAGGCATGCACGGATCCATGAGATCCGTGCATGTTTATCAGTGGGAAGGGGATGGGAACGTGTTTATTTTTTGAAAAAAAATTGCGTGGGGTCCCCCCTCCTAAGCAAAACCAGCCTCGGGCTCTTTGAGCCAGTCCTGGTTGCAAAAATATGGGGGGAAAAATGATAGTGGTTCCCCCATATTTCAACAACCAGCACCAAGCTCTGCGCCTGGTCCTGGTTCCAAAAATACGGGGGACAAAAAGCGTAGGGGTCCCCCGTATTTCTGAAACCAGCACCGGGCTCCACTAGCCAGATACATAATGCCACAGCCGGGGGACACTTTTATATAGCTCCCGGCGGCCCTGGCATTACATAACCAACTAGTCACCCCTGGCCGGGGTACCCTGGAGGAGTGGTGACCCCTTCAATCAAGGGGTACCCCCCCTCCAGCCACCGAAGGACCAGGGGTGAAGCCCGAGGCTGTCCACCCCATCCATGGGCTGCGGATGGGAGGCTGATAGCCGTTGTGTAAAAAAATTAATATTGTTTTTAGTAGCAGTATTACAAGTCCCAGCAAGCCTCCCCCGCAAGCTGGTACTTGGAGAACCACAAGTACCAGCATGCGGAGGAAAACCGGGCCCGCTGGTACCTGTAGTACTACTACTAAAAAAATACCCCAATAAAAACATAAGACACACACCTTGAAAGTATAACTTTAATACATACATACACACCTCCATATACACATACTTACCTTATGTTCACACGAGGGTCGGTCCTCTTCTCCATGTAGAATCCATGGTGTACCTGTGGAAAAAATTATACTCACATACTCCAGTGTAGAAGCATCTTCTTCTTGTAATCCATTTGTAATCCAGGTACTTGTCAAAATAAAAAAACGGACACCCGACCTCGCACTGAAAGGGGCCCCATGTTTGCACATGGGACCCCTTTCCCCGAATGCCAGAAACCCCCTCTGACTTATGTCTAAGAGGGTTTCTTCAGCCAATCAGGGAGCGCCACGTTGTGGCACCCTCCTGATTGGCTGTGTGCTCCTGTACTGTATGACAGGCGGCACACGGCAGTGTTACAATGTAGCGCCTATGCGCTCCATTGTAACCAATGGTGGGAACTTTGTGGTCAGCGGTGAGGTTACTTTCGGTCACCCGCTGACCACAAAGTTCCCACCATTGGTTATAATGGAGCGCATAGGCGCTACATTGTAACACTGCCGTGTGCCGCCTGTCAGACAGTACAGGAGCACACAGCCGATCAGGAGGATGCCACAACGTGGCGTTCCCTGATTGGCTGATGGAACCCACTTAGACATAAGTCAGTGGGGGTTCCTGGCATTCGGAGAAAAGGGGTACCATGTGAAAACATGGGGCCCCTTTCAGTTCGAGGTCGGGTGTCCGTTTTTTTATTTTGACAAGTACGTGGATTACAAATGGATTACAAGCAGAAGAGCCTTCTACCCTGGATTTTGTGAGTATAATTTTTTCAACAGGTACACCATGGATTCTACATGGAGAAGAGGACCGACCCTCGTGTGAACATAAGGTAAGTATGTGTATATGGTGGTGTGGATGTATGTATTAAAGTTATACTTTCAAGGTGTGTGTCTTATGTCTTTATTGGGGTATTTTTTTAGTAGTAGTACTACAGGTACCAGCGGGCCCGGTTTTCCGCCGCATGCTGGTACTTGTGGTTCTCCAAGTACCAGCTTGCGGGGGAGGCTTGCTGGGACTTGTAGTACTGCTACTAAAAACAATATTCAACACTTTCAACAAAGGCTATCAGCCCCCCATCCTCAGCCCTTGGATGGGGGGGACAGCCTCGGGCTTCACCCCTGGCCCTTGGGTGGCTGGAGGGGGGGACCCCTTGATTGAAGGGGTTCCCACTCCTCCAGGGTACCCCGGCCAGGGGTGACTAGTTGGGTATTTAATGCCACGGCCGCAGGGCGCAGTATAAAAGTGACCCCCGGCTGTGGCATTATCTGTCCAGCTAGTGGAGCCCGGTGCTGGTTTCAAAAATACGGGGGACCCCTACGCTTTTTGTCCCTCGTATTTTTGGAACCAGGACCAGGCGCAGAGCCCGGTGCTGGTTGTTTAAATATGGGGGAACCCCTGTCAATTTTTTCCCCATATTTTTGCAACCAGGACCGGCTCAAAGAGCCCGAGGCTGGTTTGGCTTAGGAGGGGGGACCCCATGCAATTTTTTTTTTAAATTTAAACTTTTTTTTTTTTTTTACAAGGTGCACAATGAAGCCCAGCACGGATCTCTCAGATCCGGCCGAGATTCATTGTATTAAAGTCGGCAGTGTTTTACAAGTCACTCACGTAAAACACTGCCTAAAAAAACGAATGACATCGACATCGGAAAAACCGAAAATGCAGAATACGGCAGCTTAGTAAATTAGTCGTAATAAATTCAAAAAGTTGCATATTTACACTTTCGATGTCATTCGTGATTGAACTTTGACCTCAAACGGAAAATTACGAATGTTAGTAAATTTACCCCTGGGTCTTTTACAAGAACAGAGGGGTGCTCAGGACTAGACAGCAGTTTCTGCTGAAGGTGGTCTCCACGTTTCACTTGAATCAACCTATCGTGATTCTGTCCAGTTCTGACACTTCTGCTCCTCCGGAGGCATTGGATGCTGTGCGAGCCTTGAAAATTTATATCAAATGGACGGCTCGGATCGGAAAGACGGATTCCTTGTTCGTGCTCTATGATGCGCACAAAAAGGGTTGTCCTGCTTCTAAGCAGTCTATTGCTCGTTGGATTAGGCTTACTACACAACAGGCCTATGCAACGGCAGCCTTACCGGTTCCACAGTCTCTGAAGGCCCACTCTACAAGATCGGTGGGCTCTTCCTGGGCGGCTGCCCGTGGAGTCTCGGCCCTGCAACTATGCCGGGCTGCTACCTGGTCGGGGAAGAACACCTTTGTGAAGTTCTACAAGTTTCATACCCTGATCAAAGATGATACAGGTTGAGTATCCCATATCCAAATATTCCGAAATACGGAATATTCCGAAATACGGACTTTTTTGAGTGAGAGTGAGATAGTAAATCCTTTGTTTTTTGATGGCTCAATGTACACAAACTTTGTTTAATACACAAAGTTGTTAAAAATATTGTATTAAATGACCTGCAGGCTGTGTGTATAAGGTGTATATGAAACATAAATGAATTGTGTGAATGTAGACACACTTTGTTTAATGCACAATGTTATAAAAAAATATTGGCTAAAATGACCTTCAGGCTGTGTGTATAAGGTGTATATGTAACATAAATACATTCTGTGCTTAGATTTAGGCCCCATCACCATGATATCTCATTATGGTATGCAATTATTCCAAAATACGGAAAAATCCCATATCCAAAATACCTCTGGTCCCAAGCATTTTGGATAAGGGAGACTCAACCTGTACCCAGTTTGGGCAGGTGGTGCTGCAGATGTCTCCGCACGTTCCCGCCCATTCTGGAAGCTTTGGGACAACCCCATCGTACTAATCTGTCCCCAATACCCCTTATGGATGCTAGAGAAAATAGGACTTTAAAGGCCTACCAGTAAATCCTTTTCTTGTAGTCCATAAGGGATATTGGGCGCCCGCCTCTGTGCGGTGACTTTCTATAGGTTCTCTGTTATGTGTTCCTGTTCAGCTGTTGCTGTTAATGTTTCCAGATGTTGATGGCTAAGTTATATATTGGTGTGCTGGTGTGAAAATCTCACCACACTTTTTGTTGTTATATTCCTTCTCTCAAATATGTCATTCTCCTTCGGGCACTGTTTACCTATAACTGAGCTGTAGGAGGAGGCATAGAGGGGAGGAGCCACCACACCCAGTCAAAGAAATTTAAAGTGCACTGGCTCCTTTGGACCCATCTATAACCATCGTACTAATCTGTCCCCAATATCTCTTATGGACTATGAGAAAAGGATTTACCGGTAGGTATTTAAAATCCTATTTTTGCCATAACCATACCATACTAAAACATTGTGTGTAGAGTTTAATGTGGACAAGGCAATAACTCCCTGTAGAAGTTTCATTAAGTCTTTAAGTAAATTAACCTAACTTTAAAAGTAGATATGAAAATTGGCAGACAACACTGGCCAAATAGACATTGTTCACTGCCAAATTCTTTATTAATACCATTCCCAATGTTTTGTATGCCACATCCTGTGTTTAATGAAAAGCGTATGCAAGACCTTTTGCACCACGACAGCTAACTCACAAATTGATGTTGAGTAATAACCTCTGATAATTTCCTGTGCTCTTTGTCTATATTCCCACCCCTAGTGGCTGCTCTTAGCTCTCAAACCAATTATAATAATTTACTTTCCCTGGATGAACAAGATCACAGTGACTCTTTTTTTAGCACATTAATTTCATGTCACTAACATAAAACTGTACAGTGGGACACCCAGCTACCGATTAACCATGCCTGCTGGAAACCTGTCAACATTGTGGATTTTCAAACCCTAAATTCCAAGGATGAACAATGAGAGCCACACACGTCATCTGGCCTGTGCAGAAGACTAGCAATTTGTTACAAGCGATCAATTGCTGCATTGACATGTTGCATAAAGTTAGCTTCGCTTGACCGTGGTTCTTGATATGGTAATTCTTCATGCTCCCCACTCAAAGGTAATTAACAATCTTTAATACATGCATTTGTTATGACATAACTAGTCCCTCATCTAATTTTCTAATAAAAAACATCACTGTTTTAGCTCAATTATATATTAATGGAAAAAAGTAAGTATAGATGTATACATAATACAGTATATAATTACTTACTTCAATATCTTATATGTTTCAATTTGTTAAACAATATGAAAAGATAAGATCTACTGTTATCTTAATATCTCCAAATTAGAGACAGCATTAAATCCAGTTTTTTTTAACTGTAACTACATTTCACATTCTCCTAATTTGGCTAAGAGCCTAAGACTCATATTATTTGCATTCAACACATAATGATATTCTCTTCCCATTTCTCCACTTGTATCGCAATGGTACCTAGTGTTCACTCTAGGCTGTTTTAGCAGGGCGCCGCGCCCTGCCCGTTTTTTAACAGGCAAAACCCGCCCTGCCCCTTTTGCGGCGCCCTGCTAGAACAGCCGCCCGCTCCCTGCCCTCCCGGCGTGTATAGATGCCATGCGCATGCGCGCGGCATCCATTCACGCATCGGGAGAAGGCTGGGGGAAGCCCAGCACCGACGGAGGTGCTGGGCACGCCCCCAACAGTGACGTCGGCGGCCACAGACGCTCTCTATAGTAGCGTCTGTGGGCCGCACCGCCCCCTAAAATGACGGAGGCGTGGCCACGCCCCCTAATTTGCGTGGCCGCGCCCCCATTTCGGACACGCGCGCGGTGAAGCACATGTGCCCCCCTGAGTCCGGCACCCTGCCCCTTTTCACTCCTAGAGTGAACACTAGGTACCTGCACAAGGACTTACATGCTCCATGAGTACTTTCAACACAAAAACTAACTGGTATCCACCTCAACATTGCAACATGACAAGTCACCTAAAAATGTGTAGTGCTGCCCCTTTTGGGGTGGTTCAGACTTCAATAAAGATGTGTGCACCCAAAACAAAATCAACTGCACTCAGGGGCATTCTAGCAGAGAAGGGGGCCGTGTGCAGACTGAAGATGGACCCCCTTCTCTTCACTGCGCAGTAGAACATTGTGCCAGAGTCTACTGTTCATGCGCAGTTCTCCAAAAACATTGAACTCACCATGTTCCGGAGACTAAAACCCTAATGCGCATCTGTGGCAGCATTTTGGTGGCTATTTTTTAACGCGACTACAGCTCCAATGCAGGACTCTGGACAGGTAAGTAAAAAAACGTGGGTGCAGTATGTGCAGAGTTGGCCCCCCAGAACCCAGGGGCCCCTGTGCACTGCACACATTGCACCCATTATAAAAACACCAATGACTGAATGACCTGTATTTCATTCCCAACTCAATAGCCAGCAACTCAGCAACCAAAACTAAAGGGTAGGAGGAAGTCAAATTCTTCTCAAAGATGTTTACTGCATGTGACCCAAACCATAAATACCTAAACTACAGTATAATTCCACTCCTTAAAAACCGAACTGGTTAAAATAACCCATATACTGTAACTGCACACAACCCACCCACAGCCTCGTGATTTAACCCACGTCAGGCATACTCTGAATTCTGTTCTTCAATTTATGTTATGTGTAAGAAGGTAGAATCAGAATCCATTGCTACTGCCCACCATTTTCTTACGGCATTGCCTTGTGTCTTTTACACACAAAAAAAATCAAGAAGTTATGGAGATTTAACTGTGTGAAGGAGCCGTTACAAAGTGCTAGCAGTAATGTGCATGTTTATAATAATGGAAAAGGAATGAATAATACCCTTTCACACAAATAACCCGGTATCGACCCGGCATATTGCTGGGTCGACACGGGTCAGCGTGCGGTGCGAAAGGGGCATAGCCGAAATCGCGGGTCGCCTGACCCGGCAATTCAACCCGGGAATAAAGCAGTGTTATACCCGGGTTGAATACCGGGTCAGTGGCTGCGTAAACAGGCTCCCGGGTCGATGATTCCCGGTACCCGTTTACTACAGCAGGGAGAGGCGGCGCGGAGATGAGCTCATCTCCCAGTGCCACCTCCACCTTCACCCCCGCCGCCAGCTCCGTCCCCCACTGCTATGGCAACCCGCCCAGCTTATTGCCGGGCCAGGGAAGCCTGCAGCAGCTGCCAATGCCGGATCCCACCCGGGAAGTACACGTTTCCAATTCCCGGGTGGGATTCGGCATTGGCAGTGTGAAAGGGGTATCATCAGGACAGGAGAGTCTGAAGAGAGGCAAAAAATGTAGAAGATGAGAAAAAATATATGAAAAAAATATATGAAAAAAAATATATGAAAAAAAAAATTATTAATAAAAATAATAATAATAATAATAATAATAATAATTTTTTATTAATAATTTTTTTCATATATTTTTTCTCATCTTCTAAATTTTTTGCTTTCTGTGGTTTCCAATGATGAATGGTCTGTGTCCATACTCGGGTTAATATTATTTTGATTATTATTACTATAATCATCATTATTTTTTATTTTTATTTATTTTTTATTATTTTTTTTTTATTTTTTTGATTATTATTTAGTATTATTATCATTATGTTTCATTACTCTTAATCTTGAAAAATGACTAATAATTCAGAGAGTATATAAAAAATATAAGTTGAATTGTCCATATAATTTAAAAACCATTTATTAACATGTCTCATAGACTCACGTTTTGCTGACTCCATGTGACCATTACCGAATCGACATACTAAGTTCACTATTGTGTTTAAGTTTCCTTATCAACATGCTCCCTGTCTCTATATCTCACTGGTGGATTACATTAGATCAGTGGGCGATATGTATTAGACTATATGAACTGTAGGTATGCTTTTCACACTATACGGTCTCCATGGAGACCGGAACACAGTGAGCCTATCAGCTACGCTAGATCTGAGTGACGTTACTGAGCACTTCCGGTTAGACGTCCGGAATTTGCGTTCCAGACACCGGAAGTCAGAGACGCAGTGGAACGCACGCCGCAAATTAACACTGAACACAGTAAGCAATAGTGAATTCTGTGTCTATTCGGTTTCTATGGATTTCAGCTTTTTAATATATGTTATGTTTGTGATTTGTCTGTAATTGTATTGTCTAGGATATGCACTTTATTGATGTTTGATGTTGGTGGATTATTGGAAAGGAGCTAATTATATTAATTAGGGGGAGGGTCACTATGGGGTTTATAAGGGAACATTTCATTGCATTGTATGATCTTGACAAAGGTTCCACTTGGGAACCGAAACGTCGATTACACCCCTCTATTGATGCTTTGCTGCTAATAAACAATGAGAATAATAAGAAGACTGGTGAGTGCTCCTACTTTTTGACTGGATATATATATATATATATATATATATATACATACACTACTGTATATGGACAAAAGTATTTGGCCACACCTTTTAATTATTGAATTCATGTGTTTCAATCAGACCCATTGCCACAGGTGTATAAAATCAAGCACCTAGCCATGCAGTCTCCTTTTGCAAACGTATGTGATACAAAATGGGTCGTTCTGAAGAGCTCAGTGACTTCAAGCGTGGTACTGTGATAGGATGCTACCTTTGCAATAAGACGGTTTGTGAAATTTAATTCCTGCTGGATACTCCACAGTCAACTGTAAGTGATATTTTTTGAAAGTGGAAGCGTCTAGGAACAACAGCAACTCAGCCACGAAGCGTAAGTCCACGTAAAAATGTGGAGCGGGGTCAACAAAAGTTTATGTGATAGAGTAGGACTTGCAGTGAAACGGGGTACCGTGGAGTCGGCCGCAAGCTTACATGCATTGTACAATTCATAAACCCAAACCCCATTGTTTATTCAGATGTATACTAAAGCATTAAGGTGAATGGATCCGCTAAGGAGAGTGCAGGGTCTCTGTATATATATATATATATATATAGTATTTGTATTCGGCACTCATGAAATAAAAATCACAGTCAGCTTGCCCGGTGCCCTCTAAATCAACTTTGCAGGTTGAAGATATAATCACAATGAAGCGGCACTCCAGGACTTAATTCAAATAAACGGGTCCAGTCTCCTGATCTTGATGTGCACATCAAAATCGGGAGACTGGACCCGTTTATTTGAATTAAGTCCTGGAGTGCCGCTTCATTGTGCTTATATATATATATATATATATATATATATATATATATACAGTATATACCAGAAACGTGTGGCGAGGTCACTGGCTCAGGAGGCACTAACTAGTACCACAGTCAGATTCACACACAGTATATGAGCCCAAGGGTTCATGCGGGCATTATACACAGGTGCAGCAGCACTTCTCCCCTCCCCTTGACTATGAGTCGCCATCACTTTGCCAAGACATTATCTCCCCCTGGAATCTAACTCCACGTTCTACTTCTTCAGTGAGAGATTCTGCAATCCAGAAGGTGGCTAAGAGACATATAAAGGGGAATAAGGGGGCTCTGGGCTGGCACATAAAGAGGCATATAAGAGCTCTGGGCTAGCATAAAGAAGCATGAGGGGAATCTGGGCTGGCATATAAAGAGGCAAGGCATATGAAAGGGCTCTGAGGCTGATATGTTGTAAGCATTGTCTAAAGAGGGAGTCGGGGCACCAAAGGATATTTTTACCCTGGGCTAGAACCAGCACTATGGTCAAGCATGTCAGAAGTGATGGCCACAGCATATTGGGAGGTATGGTGCTGCATTACACAAATGCTTTTTTTCCAAGAATGAAGCATTTAAAAAAAATCAATAAAATCTGTTCTGATAACATATCTGGGGATGGTGTTACCCGAAAAGGAAGAATCACCTCGATGGTTAAAAATTAGGTACTCCCAAAGGGGTTACTTTAAGCCAGCTCCTGTCAGAGACACATATATGACACAGGTTCCGTAGCTGATTAAAACCAGGTTTAAATGCAGAATTGAATCCATCCAGCCAGAGAACCTGTGCAATTCATGTGTGTCCCTGATATTGGGGAGTATTCAATTAGTGTCCTGTCCGACACTGATCATCCGACACTTCAGTATTTTATTTCGGACTGTTTCCACCCATTTCCCCTCTGATTCCGACCATTAATTTTTGCCCTCTCTTATGGTCGAAAATGAATGGCCGAAAACAGACCCGTTTTTCAGCATTTCGGAATTTTTGTCAGGGTGCAAATCTGGCACTTCAATTAAATATTGAAGTGTCAAAAAGTGCTGATTATCGTCGGAAAGTGCCGTCTTTCCATCCCGTCGAAAATTCTGACAGTAATTGAATACTCCCCATTATAGCAATCAGAGCCGGCCTTAGGCATAGGCAAACTAGGCAATTGCCTAGGGCATCTGGTATGCCATGGGGCACAAGCAGCTTCTGCTGATTAAAATGATATGCGGCATGCCTATATTCTGTGTGTAGCATTTTGTATGCAGATACAGTCACAGTCACACACAGTATATAGGCATGCCGCATATCATTTTAATCAGCGGAAGCTGCTTGTGCATCTTTGCCACATAGCAATGCAAATAAGATGTATTTTCATAAAAAATAGGCACCCGACGTTAGCAGAGCTGCCAGATGACTCACGCCAGGAACTATATGTGTCATTATGTGTATAAGGGAATTAATAATGTGTAACATATGTGTAAGGGGCACTATGTGTGTCATGATGTGTATAAGGGCACTAATAATGTGCGGCATATGTGTAAGGGACATTATGTGTGTCATTATGTGTATAAATGCATTACCAATGTGTGACATTATGTGTATAAGGTGCTCTACTGTGTGGCGTAACGTATAGAAAGGGCGCTCCTGTGTGGTCTAATGTGAATAAAGAGCAATATAGTATGGTGTAATGAGAATAAAGAGCAATATGGTGTGGTGTTGTGTGAATAAGAAGCAATTCAGTATGATGTTATGTGAATCAGGGGCACTACTGTGAGGAGTAACGTATATAAGGTAAAGTGGTACTACTGTGTGATGTAATGTGAATAAGGGACACTATTGTATGATAAATTGTGAATAAAGTTGCACTACTATGAGGCATAAGTTGAATTGGGGGTACTATTGTGTGGCCATGCCCCTTGCCAGCAAAAACACATACCTTTTTGGCCTGGTGCTGGGAAAGGGGTGCAGGGTCAGAGGGGGAACTAGCGGTGGTGCTAGGGGGCACCAGACAAAATCTTGCCTAGGGCATCATATTGGTTAGGGCCGGCTCTGATAGCAATCCTACAGATGGAGTACATTTTCGCTGAAACTCTTTCAAGTTTTTTCTCTCCTCCCTGACTTCTTGAAGAACTGCCTTTCCTATCTTAGACACATAAAGTTACAGAGTTATACTATTTTGTGCACATGTTTTTGTACCCATTTGGCTCTGGATAAAAAAATTCTTGTGCAGCAAAAATGTATTAAATGCTTTGCAAAGAATTTATTTTTTAAACAGTATATGAGAACAGAGCATCAGACAGTACTCGGATGCTTAGATAGTTCCCATTCAACTGTGGCCTTATTAGAATAAATTACTCTTATAGGCCCTACACATTAGGCGATAACACTAAAAGCTAGGAACGATCTCGTTCATTAATGAACAAGATATCGTTCATCTTTTTCAGTGTGTAGGCACCAACAATGAACGATGCGCAGCTCCACACTTGTTCATCGTTGGTGCCGGGTCACTTATGCATGCAGGCCAATATGGACGATCTCGTCTATATTAGCATGCATTGCTATTGGGTTGGGTGACGGGGGGAGTGAGGAAACTTCACTCCACCCCGCCGCCGGGTCGCCAGTCGGCCGTATCGGCCATCGGGCAGCTCGGCGGTACATCGCCTAATGTGTAGGGCCCATTAAGGCTACCTTATGTAATAGAAACTAGATCTGATCATTTTACTATTCTGTCTCCAATTTATTCATAGTACATGAAGTTGTAAACTTCTTTACCAAAAGCACAAAAGTGCATTTTTTCAAGTCCCTTGCTAACTCATTTAACTTACTTGAAAACTTTTGTCTACCAGGCAGCTTAAGAAATGTAAGTTTTGTATAACACTCAAACCAGTTTTGCTGTCTAGAATACAAAAAAAGACAAGACTATCAATTGTAAACAAGAAAATTGAAGATTAAATAAAGAAAACATGTTAAAAGCTTCTAAAATGTAACATAAACAGAAAAATAATAAAATTTAAAAAATATGTGGTTAAAATTTTTGCAAATCAATTGCTATAAATGCTGTGTAGGCAAATGTCCTGACCTGCTAAGATCTTCAGTAGAATTTTCCATTTCATGGGCCAGTATAATACAGTTGGCAGGATGTAATGGCACCCGAGATCGCCGGAGGCGCGAGATGTCGGTCGATCTCGAACGTTTTTTGAAAGGGGCAATCACTTACAACAAGGTATGGTTTTGCCTTGTAAGTGATTGCCCCTTTAAAAAACTGTACGAGATCACCCGGCATCTCACCCCTCCGGTGATCTCTGGCATCTTTATATCCGACCCTTTATCTTAAGTTCCATAAAGCTTTTGCAGTAAGATGCAACTTTCTATTTCACTACAGAGATAACAAAATGATATCATCTGATGTTTTTAAAAACGTGTCTGACATCATTCTCTATTTTTATATATTGCAAAACTGTGAATTTGTTTGGTGTCTACTGTTTTCAATATAATTTGTTGGGGCACAAAACTAAGGGGGAATTCAACTGCCCACTGTAATTTACCGTGGGCCAATTGATCCCTGGGCTATCCAATTAGCCCCAAAGGTAGCACGACGCTGGCACATATCAGGGATATTTTTTTTTTTACGGGGACCTGCTGAGGTTAAAAAAATAAATCTCTGATACGTGCCTTGTTTTCATGATCATGGCCGCAAAAACACATAGGTCCGGGAACTTATCCCGGATCCTATGTGTTTCACCCGAAAAATGGGACATTTTTTGGGAGAAAAAACATGGTCTACCATTGAATTGCCTGAAAAAAACATTGGCCAAAAAAATCAAGGTAAAGGCCTGTTTTCGGGCTAATTTAATTTCCCCCCTAAGAGTTGCACATGTTTATAAAACAACACTAAATGATAAAACTCTATATACTTCATAATTCTCATAATAGTTGCAGTCACAGGCATTGGCTCAGTTTCACCTACAATTTCACACAGATTTCGTATTGACTTATGTAGAGATTATATCTTTCTTTCGATGTGAGGTTATAAATCTGCTCCACACAGATCATTAGAATGTTAATGCCACTCATTAGAAGATGTTTGGTGTAGTTCCTTAGAATGTATATTTCTGAGGACATCCTGTTACCAGGAAAAACAATTAACGGAATAGGGATTAGCAAACAAGTCCTACTGTCTGTGACCACATATTGATTACTTGGAACTGTGAAGCTTGCATGGAACACAGCAATGGTATGAATGAATAGTCAGTAGTCTATGAAAAGGTGCTTTTAGACTGCAGATAGAACAAAGACAAACCATATGTAATCAGTTTTGACGTAAAATTAAAATTTCTATAACAGCTAGAAGCTGTCCAAAATCACTGGACGATCTCACTCTGGACTGACAGCATATGTGTGAAGACATACAGAGTCAGTGGTGGGACTGGTAAGTAAGTAACAAATAGTGCCACCCTCCGATTACAGTATGTACTATTGGGCGTGTGATGAAAACACAGCTTTACGTCACTTAGTAAATTCCAATGATGCTTTGCTGCCATAGATGGCTATGGAGGTGGTAACAACCAATGCAAAGAGGGCACTGTAAAAATCTTTTATTTCTCTATGATCTACTTCTGCATACATTTTGGAGTAGCAGTAATAATCCCTCTTTTTGGCGATAATGACTGAAAAAAGGGGGGCAGTTATAAGCGCTTCATAGATTTGCTCCCATATTCTTGGACCACAGTGCATCACAAAGCCGAATCTGGTGATCATCGTACAATGTAGAGATCATAGTCTGACAACCTAAATATAATTGCCCAGTCACATAAATAGTTCCATGATCTCCTTCATCTGTTGCTGTCTCCGCACCATGCTGAGGTAATGCTGCGTCTTCTCATCTCTAATTGGCTAGCCTATGGAAACTGGCAGGCTGGCTGGACATGCTATGCAGCGAGGTGGAGTGGAGTACATACTACATACTGCTAATATGCTTGTCCAATTGCTAGAGGTAGACTCAAAGCACCTGAAAACTGATCAGTTCATGTAAAAAAATAGACCGGTGGCAACTATTGCCAAAACACACAAAACATGCCACATACTGTATATGACCCATATTAACCTGTTAATATGCTATAAATAAAACAGTTAAAAAAAATTCCTCAAGCTTCTAGCTGTTACACTCTTAACATGGTGGCAGCTAATGTGTAAATGATATGTTTAGAGTAAGATAATAATTACTAGAATAAAACAGATTTCATTTAGGATTTAGGATGGACTTGTTGGCTGACTCCCACTAAAATTAATTAGGAGACTGTTAAATGTTATTTTACTTTGCAGATTATATTATCATGAGGATTGCCTCCAGGAGTGATGTGAACTTGTGCATGCTGGCCACTTGTAAAAAAAAAAACAGATTAATAATTAAATAGGAATGCAATGTTCAGATTGCAAGTTACTGCCACTTTATTAAGATGCACTTGACATGTACTATATTAGAGTTCAACTGGTATGAAATAAGTAAACTAGTAATTGTAGCTAACTTGATAGGAAAGTGCTTTTGAAGTGCAGATATCACCTACTGTATACAGACTGGAGACAGCCATTTTGTAGCCACATATGCCCTAGAATCAGGGCTGGACTGGACATCTGCAGTTCTGGCAAATGCCAGAAGGGCCAATGGCCAGATGGGCCGATCCAGCTGCTGAGATGCCCGGTCGAGTAGCTAAGCCTCCTGGCACTCTGCTCAGTCGGAAGGCGTTCTGTGAGACATGGCTGCATCATGATGTCATGTCATGCAGCTTCATATTTGGTGAAACACCAGCGCAAAAAGCCTGGGATGCCGTTGTTGGATCTCTACATGTGTGTTGTGCAGGCTGAATTAGGTCCATGCATTGGCAGACATAGTTACCGCAGAGAATGCCGATAGTTGAAGGAAGCAGGGCAACTGCAGCCAGGAGCATCCGGATGGGAATCAGCTACCCCACTCCTCCAAGGGGAGCAAGAAGTCCCAGAAGAAAGAGCCCAATGCCCAGCAGCGAGTCCTGAGCAAGGAGCAAGGAATTCTCCTGACTGAAGAACAGCCTGCTATGGCTGCACCCCAGTACTAAGCTCTCCAAACTGGACAACCTGCACCTGGCTTCCAGCTACATAGCGAACCTGCACCCACTGCTGTGGGAAAACAAATACAGTGCCAGCAGATACAGTGTGCAACATGTCATGTAAGTATGAGGCTGACATGTGTATTTAGCAAAATGTATAAGGGGCATTACTGTATGGCATAATGTGTAAGGGGCATCACTGGCATAATATGGTGTAAGGAGCATTACTGTGTGGCATAATATGGTGTAAGGGGCATTACTGTATGTGGCATAAGTTGTTATATGGGCCATTACAGTGTGTGGCATAATGTGTTATTAGGGACATTGCTGTATGTGGCATAATGTGTTATATGGGGCATTACTGTGTGTGACATAATGTGTAAGGAGCACTGCTACTCTGTGGGATAATGTGTAAGGGGCACTACTACTGTATGACATAATGTGTTATAAGGGGCACTACAACTGTGTGGCATAATGTGTTATAAGGGGCATTACTACTATGTGGCATAACGTGAATAGGTTCTATTGTGTTGCATAACTTGAATGGGCTTTACTGTGTGGTGTAATGTGAATAAGGGACACTATTGTAAAGTGTAACGTGACTTGTATGATCACACAGCTTCCCAGAGAGACCACGCCTCTTTTTTGGGAGCACACCTTTGGTGCACATTCTTCATACTTAAAATATGCTCTTTATTTAAACAAGGCACCAAATTAGTAGTTACGGCTCTGATTTGGTGTGCACTGATGTGTCCTCCTCTGTGTTCAGCACCCTGCCCTAATAAATTCCTACAGTACACACTGTCTAATCCTCTATAACTGCTAAGCTAGGGCCAGGTCAATTGGGAAAAAATGCCTTCCCTTTTCTTTGTGTGTGGCCCACACCAATGAAGTGCCAGTTTTAGCTAACAGGGCCAACCAAATACCAAATGTCTGACTATGGCACGTTTGAATCCCATGCAGGATGAGTTCTGTTGTGTGCATTTTAATACAGAGTATGATGTACACTTGTATGTTGTTGTAATATTAAATATATATGTAAGAAATAGACTAAGAAGAAGGAGGAGTCAGGAATAATAAGGGGAGGAGTCTATGCCAGGAGCCAGATGCTGACACCAAGGTGGGCCTGTGTGCTTTAAATGCCAGGGCCCATTATAGTCTCAGTCCGGCCCTGCCTATAATAACAAAGAACCAGGGTACTGGCTGGTTGTTGCAGGTCTGACTACCCCAACACACTTAGCATGTGTCCTGACACAATGGTTTCTGAGACCCATATGTCAGGTGATGAAGTTCTGGATTTCAGGGCCTGTCTTCATGCATAGTTGGAAGTAAATAGGGCTTATATTGCTCATAAGAATCCTGCACAGAAAAAATGCATATATTTGCCCATATGCATATTTGTACTGATCTCGAGGTAGGGCCACATCTAGGCTCCTGCCTGTTTTACTAATAGTTATCATCATCATCATTGCAGACTTGCACTTGCCTTATAATGAATACAAAAGATACACCGCCAAACTGGCATATTTTTACTTATGTCTAGCTCTTAGTAGCCTGCATTTGCACGAACACATTCTAGCTGAACTCTGCCTACGTAGCAATGACCCTTAACTCAATCCTCTTTCTTTGATCATAAGTGTAGATAATATCAAACTATGTACAGCTCTTCATTGCCTGTATATTTGTCTGCACCCATTTATGAGAATGCACAGTGCAAATTATATATCCTGCATGTTCAACTCTACTTCAGCCCTTAGCCTCTGACTTGCTTCTCTTACTGCAATCTGAGAATATGATGTGTGAGGAGCAGGGACAGGAGAAAAAGAAAGGATGTACAGTACTTTCCCTATCCCCTGATTGCACATACTGTACAATCACAACGCTAAAGCAGTACCCATCTGGTGAAAGAACCTTAGAGAGCATGGGTGTAGAAAAGGGATGGATTAGCTCTGCATTGCTCTGTATAAGGAGAAGTTCATATAAGCGAAGACTGAAAATCAATTGCTGCAAGTCAGAACTTTTCATACTAGCCACTGCAAGTGTGGGGCAGGAAACTCTGCTAAGTCTATGTAATGTGTAACTAGGATTTGTGGTAGCGTCTAGATTCTCTTCGTGCAGAGGACCTTTCCCATAACCCCCTGGGTCCATGTCATAATCTATTTGGAATAGAAAAGTGTGGCGAGCGAAGCCGAGCGAGACACCGAGCCCGGTGCGTGGCGAGCGAAGCGAGCCCGCGAGGGTCCAATGCTGCATAGAAAAAAAAATTACCCCAAACGATCGGAGAACGAAGAAAACATTTAGGAGCTGTAAGGGCGGAAGTTCTCTCCTACCCTCTCGTTTTGTCACGTCCAGGTCCTTTGCACGAAGGCAACATAGACACAACCTAGGATTTGTGCATTATGAGGCAATGACAGTTATTTACTAATATTACCAAAACTGCAAATCTCAAATAAATCCAGAGCATCCAATCAGCAATTAGCTTCCATCTGTCAATTGTAGGTGATACCATCTTTCCAGCTGCCCCATGCTGGAGGGGGCAGCCAGACGGTACAAAAGGGGGCGTGGCCTCATCATGGATGGTCAGCAGAGAACAGCATTATATAGCAGGGGTGGGGCTACGATTATGCAATTCAGTGCCAATCACGTTATTGGTCTCCTCGGACTGACTACTTTCAAGGACGCCTGGGTGGGGCTGGAGGCTGCAGAGTCGTGAGGCTTTCCTGGGGGCTGGGAGCACCACATGATTTTTGGCAGCCTCCTGGCCGACCCAGGAGAGTAGGCAGGTACAGTATATTGTAGATTTGACAATGAGACCAAAGGTCTGATTAGTTCGCTATAGTTTTCATGCACAAATTGTATGTCAGGTCTGTGTAATTGTCTGTTCCCGGAGAGGGCACTAGTGGGTCAGTGGTGATAGGATGGAGGAAACTAGGAGGCCGTAGTAAGTTCCTGCGCATGTGCGCAATGATGTTTATTAAATACACACAGCAAAGTAATGATTACTGGAACAAGAATAACAATACAGAAGTTTCACAGCGTGGAAGCTGACATTGGTTAAGTACAGTCACGAAGAATAAGCTGATCTGGAAACCAGTGGTGATTAGAGAACAGTAATGACCGGCCTGGGAGCCGAAGGCAATCAACGATGGTCGGCCTGGGAGCCGATGTGAAGCAGAGTCTATATCCTGAGGATAAATAATGACACAGAGGATCGGCCTGGAAACCGATCGGAGAATGTGATGGAACAACACAGGCAATAAGTACCTTCTGGTATTCAGTCTGGAAACCGTTAGCAACTTGCAAATAATGATGGTCGACCTGGGAGCCGATGGCAACTGAGATCAGTACTCTGGGGGTAAGTAATACAAATGGTATAACAGTCACAGGTAATGAACTGGTCTGGGAACCAATGTAATTAGCAAACTGCGATGATCGGCCTGGAAGCCGATGGTGAACATCGATGGCTGGCTTGGAAGCCGATGGTAACGGGATCAATATGCAGTAGGTACAGTAGGTAATGAAGAGCGAGTGCAAATAGCGCAAGCGAGCGTAAACTTGAAGGCTGTTAGGACTGCATGGGCTTTGCACAATGAGTAGTTATCAAACAGTTAATAGGCTTGGGGGGTTGGATTTAATTAGAATAATGGGAGTGTTAGGGAGGAGCTATCGGACATTTTGAGGAGACAGGAGCTTCATTCTGTCTCTTTTTCTCAGGATTTTTCCAGAGAAGGTTGTGCCTGTGAGTATCCACTGTGATCTTACTTATTCTTCACTTGTCTCTTCTTTTACAATTCTTTGCATTCTTGACTGTATTCTTTTCTTATTCTTCTCTATCCTCTATCATACCTTTGCTTTCTTTGCTATTCCCTATTCTTCCTTTTCTGTCCTCCCCTCTTCTTTCCCCTGCTGAAATGGCCGCTCGCCCACGCAGAAGGGCGCTCCCCCCTGCTCGCTTCCTAAGTGCTGCGCTGGGGCGGCTTCAGCGGAGCCTTCCGCTCGGCGCCGCCGCCAGTCCCCCAGCCCTCCTGTATTACCTGCTGCTGCTTCCCTCTGCGGTCTCGTGGCTACTTCCTCCGGGGGACCCGCAACGTGATCGGGTGGGCTCCGGCAGGTCCCGGCTGCCGCCAGCGCTGCTCCTACATTGGCCTCAGTCCCCGCTGCCACACGTGGTACGCGGATCGGGCCGGTGGTGGGATCGCGTGGGGGATCTCAGCAGCGTTTGACCCCTGGAGATGCTGCTATGTCAGCCTCCAGGGGTCTGGCCGCACATGTTGGAGGGACCACAAGGGGGAGGCAGGGGCTGTCCCCTGGAGGGTCTCAGCGGCGTTTGACCCCTGGAGATGCTGCTGCGTCAGCCTCCAGTGGTCTGGCCACACATGTTGGAGGGGCCACAAGGGGTAGGTAGGGGCTGAACCCTGGAAGGTATCAGTGGCGTTCTACCCCTGGAGGTGCTGCTGCGTCAGCCCCCAGGGGTATGGGCGCACATGTTACAGGAGCCACAAGGGGAAGGCAGGGGCAGTCCCCTGGAGGGCGTGATGTGCCAGCCTCCAGGGTTTCAGTCCCTACTAATGGTACTGCAGATGGATCTTCTCAGGGTAGTGGGGAACCTGCGGGGGCAACGGTACGTGCACCCTTCTTGTCACGCGGCGCCAGGGTCCGGGCTAGGCGTGTCGGGAGGCATGGTACTGTTGTGCCCAGTCGAGAGGTGTCCCTGGCGATTAGCGTGGCTCAGTTCCCTGTGGCGGACTCTCGGGTGTCGCCGGCCACTCCGGGTCGCCGTGCTTGGGGTACCCCGCGTCGGCCCGTGAACCCCCCGGATGATGCCGGCCTGCCTCGGGCGGTCACTGGGCGTAGTACAATAAGCTCGGATCAAGGTCCTGCCCATCCAGATGGTGGTGCAGGGCCTTTGGCCAGTGGTGCACCTTCGGCGAGTAGCGTTGCGCTCCCTGTTACACCAGCGGCAGGACCCGGGCCTGTTTCCGGGGACACGGCGGCTGTTACCGCACTACTAGTCTCCGTGATAGGGATTTTGACGCCTCTATTGACTGCGCAGGCGCCTGTGAGCGGATCTGCGGGACAGTTCAGTGACTTGAGATCTTCGCTGACCCCACTTGTCACTCAACTGACGTCATTATGCGCCGCTCGTGCTTCTGCTGCGGGACAGCAACCACAGGTTGCCGATGGGTCCGGTGCGCCGGCCTCTGCTCATAACCAATTGCCAGGCTCTTCGCTGGCACCTTCTTTTCCCTCTCGTGTTTCAGATCCGGTGGACATGGCGGAGAGTGATTCCGGCGTCAGCGACCAGTCTTCCGCATCGGCTGCAGCGAGCCGGGACTCCCAAGCCTCCTTGTCAGGTGAGACTGATGGTGATTGCGCACTAGGGCAGCTGGGTGATGTGGCTGAGGCTGTGAGTGGCAAACGGCATGCAGAGCTTTCCAAGGGTAAATGCCGGAGGCATGGGCGTTCCCGCAAGCGTAGTAAGCGTTTGGACGCCATTGGCACGGGAGCAGTAGCAGCAGTCCGGAAGAGGGCAGCCCCAGCGACGTCGTGCATTGCCCCAAAGGTTTTGCGGGGTCTCCGCCCATGGATACGGGATCGTATCAACAGTGGGTCTTACGTAGATGTCTTTGCATTAACATCCAAGACCCGCAAGGCTCTGGTGGCGGCCAAGAAGAAGAGTGGGATACAGTGGCGTAAGTTCGTCCCAGTTGCCCGGAGGCAAGTTAAATATTGGTGCCCCCCTATTTCCTATATCAAGATAATTGTCTCTTATTTTAAATCACACATTTCTTAGCAGTCACACCCAGGATTAGAACCCATGAACTGTTACACTAACAGCAGACACTTTACTGATGGAGCTAGTTGCTCCTGTAGAGGAAGCATGAGAATTCTAACTATATTAAGTTACGTGTAATTGTCAGAGAAGTATCTTCATATAGTTAAAATTCTCATATTTCCTATACAGGAGCAAACAGCTTCATCAGTAAGGTGTCTGCTTCCAGTGTAATAGGTTGTGGTTTCTAATCCTGGGTGTGACACTTGTAAAATGTGTATAATAAAGAGGGTGTGATCTGTAAGGTACAGGGACCAGTGAGGAAGTCGGCCACTGAAAAGACAGCGACCAATTAACTTAATTCAATGGTGTCACAGAATGGGAGGAGAGGTGCCCCCCTTCAGAGCAGGAGCCCGGCGGCAGATGACTCCGTTGCCTCCCAGAGTTCTGCCTCTGGTGGGATAGGTGAGGATGCTTATAGGTCCTATGTTAACTGGCTCAAGGGGTTCTTAACCTTCTCAGTCTGTCACCTGGAGACTCGCCCGGAAGAGGCCTTGAACATTGAGCGCTATCTGCACATGATTCATGGGGGTAAATTTACTAACATTCGTAATTTTCGGGAAAAGGTCAAAGTTCAATCACGAATGTCATCGAAAGTGTAAAACTGCAACTTTTTGAATTGATTACGACTAATTTACTAAGCTGTCGTATTCGGGTTTTTCTTTTGTTCCGATGTCGATGTCATTCGTGGTTTTTTTTCTATTTTTACGGCAGTGATTAGCAAAACACTGCCGACTTTTTTTACAATCAATCTCGGCCGGATCTGTGTGATCCGTGCTGGGGTTTATTATTATTTTTTTTTTAATTAAACACTGTAAAATATTAAAAAAAATTGCGTGGGGTCCCCCCTCCTAAGCATAACCAGCCTCGGGCTCTTTGAGCCGATCCTGGTTGCCGAAATATGGGAAAAAAAATGACAGGGGTTCCCCCATATTTAAGCAACCAGCATCGGGCTCTGCGCCTGGTCCTGGTCCCAAAAATACGGGGGACAAAAAGAGTAGGGGTCCCCCGTATTTTTAAAACCAGCACCGGGCTCCACTAGCTGGACAGATAATGCCACAGCCGGGGGTCACTTTTATATAGTGCCCTGCGGCCGTGGCATCAAAAATCCAACTAGTCACTCCTGGCCGGGGTACCCTGGGGGAGTGGGGGGGGAATGGGGAGGCTGATAGCCTTTGTTGTAAAAGAAAAGATATTGTTTTTAGTAGCAGTACTACAAGGCCCAGCAAGCCTCCCCCGCATGCTGGTACTTGGAGAACCACAAGTACCAGCATGCGACGGAAAAACGGGCCCGCTGGTACCTGTAGTACTACTACTAAAAAAATACCCAAAAAAAGACAAGACACACACACCGTGAAAGTATAATTTTATTACATACATACATACACACATACATACATACTTACCTTAAGTTCCCACGCAGGTCGGTCCTCTTCTCCAGTAGAATCCAAGGGGTACCTGTTGAAGAAATTATACTCACGAGATCCAGGGGTCCAGGCTCCTTTCTGCCCTGCGGTTGACCTAAAGTGACGTCACCGCTGAGCAGAAAGTTCCCAGCATTGGTTACAATGTAGCGCATAGGCGCTACATTGTAACACTGCCGTGTGCTGCCTGTCAGTGAGGACAGGAGCACACAGCTGATCAGGAGAGTGCTACAACGTGGCGCTCCCTGATTGGCTGAAGAAACCCACTTAGACAGAAGTCAAAGTGGGTTTCTGGCATTCGTGGAAAGGTGACCCATGTGCAAACATGGGTCCCCTTTCAGTTCGTGGTCGGGACACCGTTTTGTTATTTTTTTCAAGTACGTGGATTACCCCTGGATTTCCCGAGGAGCCTCCAAGTACCAGCATGCGGGGGAGGCTTGCTGGGCCTTGTAGTACTGCTACTAAAAACAATATCTTTTCTTTTACAACAAAGGCTATCAGCCTCCCCATCCGCAGCCCATTGGATGGGGGGGGGACAGCCTCGGGCTTCACCCCTGGCCCTTGGGTGGCTGGGGGGGGGGACCCCTTGATTGAAGGGGTCCCCACTCCCCCAGGGTACCCCGGCCAGGAGTGACTAGTTGGATTTTTGATGCCACGGCCGCAGGGCACTATATAAAAGTGACCCCCGGCTGTGGCATTATCTGTCCAGCTAGTGGAGCCCGGTGCTGGTTTTAAAAATACGGGGGACCCCTACTCTTTTTGTCCCCCGTATTTTTGGGACCAGGACCAGGCGCAGAGCCCGATGCTGGTTGCTTAAATATGGGGGAACCCCTGTCATTTTTTTTCCCATATTTCGGCAACCAGGATCGGCTCAAAGAGCCCGAGGCTGGTTATGCTTAGGAGGGGGGACCCCACGCAATTTTTTTAAAAAAAATAAGCACTTTCCCACCCCTTCCCACTGATATACATGCACGGATCTCATGGATCCGTGCATGCCTATCCAATCACGAATAAAAAAAAAAGGTCTGTTTTTTTTTAGCACTTTTTTACGAGTTGTAATTTTTCACGGCAGTGTTTGTTTTTTTTTTGCTTTGCACTTCTTAGTAAATGACCGAGATTCATACTTAAACAGCCGCGTTTTGACCGATGGTGTATTCATTCGTAATTTTTTACTTGGACTTGCAAAAAATTACGAATGCCCTCATCTCTGCCGTGATTAGTGTTTAGTAAATTACCGAGATGACACTTTGATGAAAAAACGGCATCTCGGTCAAAATCGGGAGCTTAGTAAATTTCCCCCATGGTCTCTTCCTTTCTAACAGGCCTCTCGCATGGCTTCGGTATGACACGGAGTTCAGGCGCAAACAACACGGGCTGCACATCATGGCCTTCGGCGTGAAGGACGTTGAGGTGTGGCTTGAGGTTACAGAGAGCTTCCTCGAGCTTCCGGAAGCCTCTCCGGCCGAGCCTGTCAGGCCATACGATAGGGGTTCCTTTCGGGCCAACACATGAAGTAGGTCCAAAGGTCGTTGTTTTGCCTTTAACAACGGCAATTGCGGATCCGAGTCCAAATGTCGTTTTAGACACTGCTGCCTGCGCTGCGGAGCGTCCCACCCGGCTAAGGAATGTCCCAAGCCTGCCGGTGCGGGATCGGGTGACAGATCCTCCGGCATTACTAGCGCTAAGTAAAGTCCACTCCCCCATCAGGCTGGACGTCTATTCACTGGTGCCCAGATCGGTTGTAATTGCCGGACTTTCAAAAAATGGAACCCCATTCAAACGGGATCAGTACGAGATCCAGGCGGTCGAGATCCCGGCGATCAGGAGGCCGATGCCGGGAGCCCGACAGCTAGGATCCCGGCGGTGAGCGCAGATCGGTTGTAATTGCTGGACTTTAAAAAAACGGAACCCCATTCAAACGCTCTCCGGACTTATAACACACCTATTCACTGAAAGGGGCTGTAAACATTGTGACAAACAATTTTTAACTAATTATTTTACAGGTATGAACGTTAAACACATTAAATAAGCGCTCATTATTATTTATATCGTATTTCCACAGTTGTTCAGGAGCTGCTCATACATTTAACATTAGAAGCGCAGTACATATATTTGATGTTATAAGTAAAGCACAATGCTTAACACAAGCTGATGCTGCTGACAGTTATTTCTCCTGTGCATCAAGTTCTAGCTAGCTGCTTACATAATATACCATTTTGTTATTATATAACAAATTCCTATTCAGCCTGCTACACGGTACTATATCACTCTGAGCTAAACACATTTAGAACATTTAGAAGTGAACCACCCACATGTACATAGCATCAAGGCTGCAGCTACTGTACAGTTTATGACAAATGTACAGATGTGTAATCATACACTGTGGCTTCAGTCCTGTCAAAGAGCCCCTCTCGGTGCGCCAGATCCTGTGCGACTAGGCCGCGTCAAGCATATTTCTCATTCGTAATGTGCATCTTATTTGCATAAATAAAACAAATGGAAGCGACAAAACCACATTGCTAGCTCACACTGATCAATTTGATGTGTGACACTTGTATATCTGTGTGCGACTGAGTCTGAATCTGTATATAAAGCGCTACGATGCAGCAGTCGCAGCTTTTTCTCATGCCAAGTTTCATTGTGCTTCATCTGCCACTTTGTATAAAATCTAACTCTCTGCACATGTTATATCTGCCCCCCCCCCCCCCGCGCCCCAACTCCGCAGTGCACATGGTTTTGCCCGTTAGCTAACAATTTTGCTGCTGCGATTAGATCTGAATTAGGCCCTATATCCACAGTGGGAGCAGCAATAATTGACTAACATACATACACCTTTTCTCCTCTTGTCCCCTCTTTAATCCCTGTACTCTCTTCCCTTTTTACTTTAAGACCTCCCCTTACAATCATACTTTCCACTGTTCTTTTACAATTTACAAAGCAACAGGGGTGGTTTTGTTCATAATGACATCAGATGGTTAATAAAATAGTTTGGGCTGCCAATTTTTACGTGTGCTTCTGTATGTGTTATGAAGACTGTGAATACAGTCATGTGACCTGGGGCAATGCCATTTTTCTCTCATTTACTGAATTGAGTAAACTATTACATAAATAATAAATTAGGTTAAATAAGTCTTAGAAGATGCCCATGCAAATTCTACACCTTATATCATGAAACCTAAACAATTTCATACCACAATTGTACCTGTCCAACCATAAGTCGGGGACACACAAGTGAAGGATGTTAATTTGCTGGGAACAGAGTACAGTATAGTTGTGTATTCGGTTGTTTCCCATTTTACTATGAAAATAATTTTAAAGTACAAATTATTATTATTTTTTTAAATATAAATGTTTTAATAAATAAATGAAGCATTTTATTTGGTGGGTTGCCCTTGTGATGGTGATAGCAGTGTAAGGATTGCAGTAATACATGTACAGCCACGATCCGCTTAAATAAGCATTCTCTAGTCAATGGTAACCCTTTAGCAGATAGGCAGAAACCCTAGATCCATCATAAATACCAGCTGGAGAAAAGGTTCATCTCCTGTTAATGAATAGACTCGTATCTGTGTTGGTTATTTCAATAGGCATACCCAGAGCCGGATTAAAGGGGGGGGTCGGGGGGCACAATACCCTGGGCCCCCTCTGTGAATGTGGCCCCCCAGCTTTGGTTACAGCTGCAGTGCAAAAGTGCACTGCGAGCTGTTGAAAATGAAAATAAACAGGAGGAGGGGTGGAGTCCATGCATGGGGGCGGGGCTTTAAGGCACTGTGCATTCAGTGCTTGGCTAGCAGCATGGGAGAGGAGGAGAACTTGGAGGCAGGATAGGATCAGATGCACACACACAGTGTGCCTGCAGTGCCCACCCAGTGATTTTAGAGGGAGGTAAGAGGGAGGAGTGGGGTGACTGTGTAAGAGGGAGGGGGGACACTATATGTTTATGTGTGAGAGGGAGGAAGGGTACACTGTAGAGATGGGCAAGCCGAGACACTGGTGTGTGTCATGTCACGTGATTCAGCTCAGTGGAGTGGCTCAAGAAAATAATAGTATATTGCGCTTGATGTACTGAATAAATATATAGTTAAATAAAAATAATTGTGTGTCTGCTTTTACTCAAAATGAGCACACATAGAACTTGTTTTCATAATTAAAAAATATATTTATACTTTAATTGATACTATAATAACACACATAAAATATAGCATGAGATTCAAGGAGTGAATTAATATGCTTCAAACACACTGATAGGAAACACTCTAAATGTCCTATTTGCGCTGTTAAATGAATGGCAACAATATATTCTGTAATGCTAAACAGACCCGCCTGGTCTGTTACATAAAGTGCATCAAGCTGCAACAGTTGCTAATTGCCTGTAAGGAAATGATACAAGGTATCTCCGATCCTCCTCCATCGCACTGCAGAGGAACTCGGAGCAGAGACAAGGGGGCAGATCCTAATGCCAGAAGTCACTCAGGACTCATCAGGAGAGGAGAACCGTCGTTCAGGGGAGAGATAAGGGGGCAGATCCTGAGCCTGGAAGACATGTAGGCTGCGTTGTGTTGTATGTTAGTGTGTGTGAACTGGGGAGAGAGGCTGTTGCAGTGATTATCATGTCTCGACACTTCAGATTTTCCTGACTCGAATCATTCGAACATCTACGCGATTCGAGTCAGTGTGTTGAGACATTCACCCAGTAGCCATCTCTAGTACACTGTATATGCATGCCCTCCAACTGTACATTTTTGGAAGGTACGGAACCTTTTTTTTATGGCCTGTACCGATTTTTGGCTCTCCAAACTTCCACGCCCCCTTTCCTAATTTGTACAGATTTTTATGTGTAATATGTTGGAGGGTATGTATATGAATACCTGTGAGAGGGAGGAGGAGGACACTATGTATATGTGTAAGAGGGATATGTTTATGTGTGTGACTGTTTATGACTGTGTGTGACAGTATGCATATATGTGTGATTGTATGCATGTGTGTCTAATTGTACATATATATGTGTGTGACTATTTGTGTGACAGTATGCATGTGACTGTGTGTGCGACAGTACATATGTATATTTATGTGTGTGACAGTATGTATGTGTATAAGTACTGTATGTGACTATATGTGTGTGACAGTATATATGTATGTGTACTGTATATGTGCGTATGCATATCGCCCCAACCATCACAATGTGATGGTACAGTACTGTTTGTTGGATTCTGTCCCATCAGTGGGCAGGAGCAAAGGGAGGGAGAGAATGCTCCCACCTACTGTGCGTATGAGGCTGGGGCTGCTGGGGAAGCAATGTCCATGCCTCCAGCGTGAAGTGAAATGGGCATGTGACTTGTGGCCACACCCCAGTTCATGTGCACACTGAGAGCTTGCGCTCTAAGGAGGTAATTCAGAGCTGATCGCTGGGCTGCGTTTTTTTTTTGCTGTCCTGCAATCAGATAGTCGCCGCCTACAGCGGGATTGTGTTTTTGCTGTGCAAGTGTGCGTTCCTACAAATGAAGCCGCTCTCATCTAGTGCGGCTCCATCGCATGCGAGCACTCCCGGCGTGACTAGGTGATCCATCCACCTAGTCGCGCCGGAAGCACACAGAGATGCTCCCATTCTAGTGACGGACGGGCATGCGCCCCAGACGCGGTGACGATTAGCGTGGCTCGATCTGTATGTGTAGCAGAGCTGCTCAAAATCAGTTTGTCTCTGCGCAGCCCAGGACTTACTCTTCCAGTGCAATTGAATTCTGCTGATCGGGGCCGGAGCTGACGTCAGACACCCTCCCTGAAAATGCTTAAGCCATTCTGCGTTTTTCCGGACACTCCCTTAAAGACGGTCAGTTGCCACCCACAAATGGCCTCTGCCTGTCAATCACCTTGCGAACACCCGTGCAAATGGGTCCTTCGCATCATCCCGTTGCTGGCCGCCGATGCCTGTTGTAGCTGTCCGACGTGCCTGCACATTGCAGTGCAAACGTATGCGCAGTTCGGATCTGATCGCCCGCTGTGCGAAAATGCACAGCAGCGATCAGATCTGAATGACCCCCTAAGTCCCGATCCAAAAATGTTAGTCTTTAGGGCCCACCCTCCCCCGACAGTATTAAGTGCACCCGGCCCCCCAAAGCCTTAATCCAGCTCTGGGTATACCAGCCTATTACCCGAATTGTCAAGAGGGCTCCAGAATTTCAATGAATTATGGACCCCGCTTCTCTTACATGGGAGAGGAAAAGATTAGCCGTTTTGTGCAGTGACGGGCAGCTACTGATGAAGCTGCCATGATGGCCGCCCTCTGCATGATGATGCAAATAGTGCCGTTGTGCAGCAGGAGGCGGGCCATGGACTTGGTTGTCTGTGATCTACAGTAAGCACTGGCATCCTTGTCAACTCTCCAGGGGCAGATCTAGGGATGGGCAAGCAGGGCAACCACCTGGAGTGCTGCGGCCTGAGGGCGTGGTCGCAGTCACCCTACCGATGCCGTCAATCTGACGGCACCTGCCCACTCTCATCTGCCAACAACGCCAGATATTCAGATTGGCTTTTGGCCATGTTAAATATGGTGCCGGCCGTCAGCCAATCAGAGCTCATTGTCCGGAAGCTGTGGCCCCTGACTTGCTGCCAGCCTTACTTGCCCGGCCGCTTCTTCCAGCTGTGTGGAGCTGGAACAGGCACATGGCTGCTGCCGCTGCTCTGTGTGTGCCCGGCTCGAGGGAGAGCCTTGCGCTGCTATCAGACAAAGAAAGCATTTGCCCTGAGCTCTGCAAAGTCTACAACCAACCCTGCAACTCTCCCAGTTTTTTATATTTTTTGGGGGATGTGGGGGGGGGGGGTCTTTCTCAGACTTTAATGTTGACTCCTGTCAAATGTCATGAATCATGGCTTTAAACAGTAAAGGCAAAACTAAAAACAGTTTAGGCGCTAATTATTCAACAGAATACTAATGTATTTAATCGTTATTTTAGTTCCAATTCAAGCTGCAAACAACAGTCCAGCTGTATCTGTGTTCATACAGCTAAAAAATGAAGCTGAGAGACCACCACTCAACTGCTCCAAATGCAATACAGTCACTTTTTCTATTTAAACAGTAAAGGGCAAAACCACAATAATGTGATCGCTATACTAGGCCCCCTGCACTTTGAACACATTTGCCAGTGATGGCTCCACTATTTTCCCATTGTACTTTCTCCAAGTCGCACTATACTGTACATCACAATATGCACTATACTGTACATCACACTATGCACTATACTTTACATCACACTATGCACTATACTGCACATAACACTATGCACTATACTGCACATAACACTATGCACTATACTGCACATCACACTATACTGCACATCACACTATGCACTATACTGCACATCACACTATACTGCACATCACACTATGCACTACACTGCACATCACACTATACTGTACATCACACTATGCACTATACTGTACATCACACTATGCACTATACTGTACATCACACTATGCACTATACTGCACATAACACTATGCACTATACTGCACATCACACTATACTGCACATCACACTATGCACTATACTGCACATCACACTATACTGCACATCACACTATGCACTACACTGCACATCACACTATACTGCACATCACACTATGCACTACACTGCACATCACACTATACTGTACATCACAATATGCACTATACTGTACATCACACTATGCACTATACTGTACATCACACTATGCACTATACTGCACATAACACTATGCACTATACTGCACATCACACTATACTGCACATCACACTATGCACTATACTGCACATCACACTATGCACTACACTGCACATCACACTATACTGTACATCACACTATGCACTATACTGCACATCACACTATACTGCACATCACACTATGCACTATACTGTACATCACACTATGCACTATACTGCACATAACACTATGCACTATACTGCACATCACACTATACTGCACATCACACTATGCACTATACTGCACATCACACTATGCACTACACTGCACATCACACTATACTGTACATCACACTATGCACTATACTGCACATCACACTATACTGCACATCACACTATGCACTATACTGCACATCACACTATGCACTACACTGCACATCACACTATACTGTACATCACACTATGCACTATACTGCACATCACACTATACTGCACATCACACTATGCACTATACTGCACATCACACTATACTGCACATCACACTATGCACTACACTGCACATCACACTATACTGTACATCACACTATGCACTACACTGCACATCACACTATACTGTACATCACACTATGCACTACACTGCACATCACACTATACTGTACATCACACTATGGGGGTGATTCCGAGTTGTTCGCTCGCTAGCTGCTTTTAGCAGCATTGCACACGCTAAACCGCCACCCTCTGGGAGTGTATCTTAGCTTAGCAGAATTGCGAACGAAAGATTAGCAGAATTGCGAATAGAAATTTCTTAGCAGTTTCTGAGTAGCTCCAGACTTACTCAGCCATTGGCCCTCATTCCGAGTTGTTCGCTCGGTATTTTTCATCGCATCGCAGTGAAAATCCGCTTAGTACGCATGCGCAATGTTCGCACTGCGACTGCGCCAAGTAACTTTACTATGAAGAAAGTAATTTTACTCACGGCTTTTTCTTCGCTCCGGCGATCGTAATGTGATTGACAGGAAATGGGTGTTACTGGGCGGAAACACGGCGTTTCAGGGGCGTGTGGCTGAAAACGCTACCGTTTCCGGAAAAAACGCAGGAGTGGCCGGGGAAACGGTGGGAGTGCCTGGGCGAACGCTGGGTGTGTTTGTGACGTCAACCAGGAACGACAAGCACTGAACTGATCGCACAGGCAGAGTAAGTCTGGAGCTACTCTGAAACTGCTAAGTAGTTAGTAATCGCAATATTGCGAATACATCGGTCGCAATTTTAAGAAGCTAAGATTCACTCCCAGTAGGCGGCGGCTTAGCGTGTGTAACTCTGCTAAATTCGCCTTGCGACCGATCAACTCGGAATGAGGGCCATTGCGACCAGCTCAGTCCTTTTCGTTCCTGGTTTGACGTCACAAACACACCCAGCGTTTGCCCAACCACTCCCCCGTTTCTCCAGCCACTCCTGCGTTTTGCAACTCGAACGCCTGCGTTTTTCCGCACACTCCCATAAAACGTCCAGTTTCCGCCCAGAAACACCCACTTCCTGTCAATCACACTACGATCAGCACAGCGATGAAAAAGCTTTGTTATGCCGTGAGTAAAATACCTAACTTTTGTGTAAAATAACTAAGCGCATGCGTTTTGCGAACCTTGCGCATGCGCAGTAAGCGACTAATCGCAGTATAGCGAAAATCGGCAACGAGCGAACAACTCGGAATGACCCCCTATGCACTATACTGCACATCACACTATGCACTACACTGCACATAACACTATACTGTACATCACACTATGCACTATATAGTAGCACCTTGATTTCATAGTACTACAATATTCCATGTATGTTGCATTGTAATCGAAAATTACAACTGGCAAAACAATTCTAGTAAAGTACCATAGCAATAAATTGCCTTATTGATTTCAGAATTATTTTCTTTATATTTCTGTCAACACCACATCCTTTGTGCTGCTACCATCGGTTACATGTCCTCCTATTTTTGATAGTTGTTCATGGTTCATTATAATGTAACCCATTATTAATAATATACAGAATAAAAGGATGCTAGAAGAAGGTAATGCCTAGCAACAGCCACAGTAATTTCTCCCTTGTGTCCACGAAACAATATGTCATTATATATGGCAATACATTATTTTGCACAAGGCTCATCTTTCCCAGTAATCAGAGAATAAGCAAACTTTTGACCTTGAAATAAAAAAACATACAGTTTAATGCTGGGGGGGGGGGGGGGGGGGGGGCGGTGTTGGGGTATGGCTGTCTGCCTGTATGCTTACACAATCATCTATCGATTGCAGGGTATTCAGTTGGGTACTCAGTGTCTAGCTTGTGAAATTACCCTGTAATGTCACTGTTATATTAGCCAGCACAACACCTATTCAGTGGCGGAGTGCGACAGGGGGCATGGCTAGCAGTTCATGGAGTGCTGTTCATGCCCCATATTGATGAAAACAGGGGCATCGCTGCACTTTCTGTGAGACCATGCCCCCAAAATTTGGGTATGTGCCTGAGATGGGCGCAGATGTCCCTCCTCAGACAAATGAGAAGTTGGGGGGTTGTGCTATCTATATATATAAATGTGAAAGCCCTTTCTCACTGACTGACTGACTGACTCACTCACTCACTCACTCACTCACTCACTCACTCACTAATTCTCTTACTTCCCGATATGTTAGGAAGCTGAAATTTAACATAGGCATTCTTTAGGTGGGAAACAGGAAAACTATGTAATTAGAATTTTAATAAACCTCCCCTAAGGGGATGAAAAGGAGGTTGACATAATGACAACATTACCGATGCGTGGCTTGCGTTGTGTGAACGATAGCGCCCAAACGGACAATCGGATCAAAACTTGGATTCCACCTCCAGTGTGTAGAATTTAATAAATTGCAAAAACAGTCCTGCAACTTTTTACCGTATCTGCTACGGGTGCTCCTCAGGTAACGCCAAGAACCATGGATTAATATTTACTTACATTAAGACGTCTCAAATTTACAGCTCTATAGATTTACCTAATTTTTAACACTCATTTATATTTACAACCGTGAAAATCAGAAACTGCTATGCGAAAAACGAATAGAACAGCTAGTACAGTATAATTTGCTTTTCTTTGTTGAATACCTGTGTTATAACCATAGTTGAAACTATATAATAAAGCAATACAACCTGAGAGGTTCTCTTGAAAAACAGCATACATTATTTAATTAATTGTTTTAAGAAAGTGATGGAGCTATACCAAGATGTGTGAAAATGTAAGAGGCAGAAGGCCTAATTCAGACCTAATCACTGTGCTGCAAATTTGCAGAGGTCTGCGATCAGATAGCCGTCGCCCAAGGAGAGTGAAAACCCGCTCCGTGCAAGTGTGCGAATGCATGTGTATGCCGTGCGAAAATTCTGCCAAACAGCGGACAGCTGCAAATCCGTTTGCAACTCACTCACCATCAAATGATTTTTCCATTCTATGCAGTCTTTGCGTAGCCCAAGACTTACTCCTACAGTGCAATACAAACAGGCTGATCAGGCCCGGAGCTGACGTCACACACCTGCCCTGAAAACGCTTGGGGAACGCCTGCGTTTTTCCTGACCCTCCCTGAAAACGTTTTTCCTGACCCTCCCTGAAAACGGGCAGTTACCACCCACAACCGTCCCTTTCCTGTCAATCATCTTGCAAATGCCTTGCGATCTAAATTTTTGCACCATCCTGTTGCTGTTTGGCGACGCGCCTGCGCATTTCGCTGCATGCGCAGTCATTCGATAATTGGCCGCTGTGCAAATTTGCTCAACAGCGATCAGGTCGGAATGGCCCAGAATGCCACAAGCACAACGGTAGTTAACAAGAGGCTACATTTTTACAAACTCAGTTTCTTTAGTATCATTTGAACATTACTAAAACATAATGTGTTATTTAAGGGCATCTTCTTTATCATTCCTATTACGCAAAGATTTTTTGAGGCTGAGTGTTTAACATTGTGTTTGAGCAAAATTGACTTTCCTATTCCACAATAAGAGATTCATTATAATGCAGCATTCGTAATATAGAAATACATTTACTGGAGACAAGATGACGTTAGTTAAGTGTCTTTGTTAATAACAGCTAGTGGAATCCTAATAGCTAGAACATTCATTATCTGCATCTTTCACAAGTCAAGGCTGCTTCACTCACTAGCCTTAGATAACTCTCTGTATTGTAATATGTTTCTACATATTCCCTCTAAGGGCTCATTCACATGAATCTGCTTTTAATGCACTCTTTATATCATAAAATACATGAAAAGCACTATTAAGAATAGGAGAAATGAGGGTCAATGGTGTTATTCCACCTCTGCATTCTAAAGGCTCTATGGGACGTATTTATCACAATCTGTATTTCAGATGTGTGTGATGAGTAAAATTCACACACTTTCGGATTGCGATACAGGTTGAGTATCCCTTATCCAAAATGCTTGGGACCAGAAGTATTTTGGATATCGGATTTTTCCGTATTTTGGAATAATTGCATACCATAATGAGATATCATGGCAATGGGACCCAAGTCTAAGTACAGAATGCATTTATGTTTCATATACACCTTATACACACAGCCTGAAGGTCATTTTAGCCAATATTTTTAATAACTTTGTGCATTAAACAAAGTGTGTGTACATTCACACCATTCATTTATGTTTCATATACACCTTATACACACAGCCTGAAGGTCATTTAATACAATATTTTTAATAAAACTGTGTATTAAACAAAGTTTGTGTACATTGAGCCATCAGAAAACAAAGGTTTCACTATCTTACTCTCACTCAAAAAATTCCGTAATTCGGAATATTACGTATTTCGGAATATTTGGATATGGGATACTCAACCTGTATTACAAAATGAAAATATACAGAAATATCTCATGAGAATAAAGGGAATCTGTTACACTATGCGCAAAGAAAAGATGGACAGTACTAGGGAGGCCAATCCCGGGTATCGAGATTGAAAAAAGGTCAATCCTGGGATTCCCGCGATTGGGTTGAAGACCCCCGCAGCACCACACAAATACTCACTGTCGTGGGTGGAAGGCGGGCTGCGAACGGCAAGGTGTGGTCTGGGTGGTGCAGGTGGCTGGTATCAGACCCGCCATCGTGGGTGGGAGGGTTGTGGGTGGCCAGGTGCGGGCGGCAGGGTGCGGACTTGGAAGCGCGGGCGGCTGATGTCAGACTGCGCAGCGTGACCTCTAACACTGTGTTGTCAGACACACTACGGCTGCAGATGCCAAGAGATTGAGAATTTGCAGCCATTTGGGGGCAGGGAGGTGAGCAGCGCTGGCCTTCGTTTTGGGTCACAATGATGGTGTCCCAGATGATCCGATGCTGCGTCCTAGGATGCAGAATTGGATCACAAATACATGCAGGAGGGATAAACTTATATCAGGCGCCTCCTGCTGCATTACCATATTTGTGCATCGCTGCTACTTCCGAGGTAGTGGTAATGCACCATCCAACTACATCTGCATTAGGCCTCTGTTCCTTTATGTATCCTTCCATTGCTAATGAAGTCCCTCTGGACATGTGCAGTAGGGTCACCATCGGTGTCTGGACAGACTGAAAACAGGACAGGAGCATCCTGTTAGGCACCCTCAGATGTTACAAGTTACTAAAGGTCAACATAGAATAGGTAGACCATAGAAAAAGTTGACAGGGTCAAAAGGTCGACATGGAAATGGTTGACACAAAGGTAGACATGGTTTTTTTGGGGGGTGTTTGGTAACTTTTCTGCCACAAACAAGCCCCTTGCATGGCTTGCTTCGCTTGCCATACTTCAAGCAAGGTGCCTCGCTCTACTACCGCTGCAATCGGCACAAGTTACTATTCTCAGTCGTAGTCCATGTGGATGGTAAAGTATGAAAAAGTTGAAAAAAATTATAAAAAACAAAACTTGTCAACCATATGTGTAGTCCATTGTCATTCGACCTTTTGACCCTGTTGACATTTTGGACTATCTACCTTTCACATGTCGACCTTTTGATCCTGTCGACCTAATACATGCCTACCATTAGTGGTTAGACTGGATACCACTTCATGCCAGGTGCCCGGAGGCAAGATAAATGTTGGTGCCCCCCCCCCCCCCCCTCAGTATCTTAAATGACTCCTCTATACTCGCCCACCACTACATCACTGACCCCTCTATACTCTACACTACATCACTGATCCCTCTATACCCTAAACTGACCCATTTATACCCTACACTAAATTACTGGTTGTGGTATGCAAGGTCAACCACACTTAGATCGACAGTATCTAGGTCGACCACTATTGGTCGACAGTAAGTAGGTCGACATGGTTTTAAGGTCGACATGTACTAGGTCGAGATGACAGAAGGTTGACATGAGTTTTTGCTATTTTTTTTATGTCGTTTTCTCCGTACAGTGACTGGGATCCCCAATTAGTGCACCGTGCTCCCTCACATGGCTCAATTTGCTCACCATGCTTCAGGCTACCTTTCCCAATTGTAGTCCACGTGGATCGTAAAGTATGAAAAAGTTCAAAAATTGAAGAAAAAAATAATAATGTGAAAAACTCATGTCGACCTAGAGTCCCTGTCGACCTAGAAACCATGTCTACCTACTTACTGTTGAGCAATAGTGGTCGACCTAGACAGTGTCGACCTAAATGTGGTCGACCTAGAGACCAAATTACTGACCCCTCTACACCCTACACTACATTACTGATACCCAGGACTGGCAACAGAAATCTTGGGGCCCCATACAGTGATATCTCTGGGGCCATGTCCCGTAACTGCCTGCAATAGAGCAGAACCCACAAGAGCATATGCACACTCGCTCCGCACAGTCACTGTGTGTGAGAGGCTTCTGTCACTCTGAAGCTGTGGCCACAACGCCTACAGCTCGCTGCTCTATTTGGACAAGACGGCTCACATCCCTGCCGGGTGCTTATCAGCATATACTTGGGACCCCTCTGATCCTTGGGGCCCGGTACAGTTGTCCATTTTGTACCCCTCTTTCGCCAGCCCTGCTGATGCCACTGTACCATACACTACATTACAGACCCTTCTAAACCCTACACTACATGAATGACCCCATTGTAGGTAAAAATACACACACACTGGCACTGATAGAAAAAATAGGATTTTAATACCTACCGGTAAATCCTTTTCTCTTAGTCCGTAGAGGATGCTGGGAACTCCGTGAGGACCATGGGGTATAGACGGGATCCGCAGGAGACATGGGCACACTATAAGACTTTTAATGGGTGTGAACTGGCTCCTCCCTCTATGACCCTCCTCCAGACTCCAGTTAGAAAACTGTGCCCAGGGAGACGGACATTTCGAGGAAAGAATTTATTGTTTAAACACGGTGAGTGTCATACCAGCTCACACCTCAAACATGCCGCAGAACGTGGCATTCAATAGAACACCAGCCAACGGCATGAAAAATACACAGCCACATGCTGAGAAAATATGTAACACAACCTGTGTGTCAACCCAACCACTAATAAGATACCGCATGCCATGGCATGAACAACGTCAGCAACAGCCTGACTAAAAAGAAACAATACAAGAGTGTAACCATAACCAAAACTGCATATACCGTACGCACTGGGACGGGCGCCCAGCATCCTCTACGGACTAAGAGAAAAGGATTTACCGGTAGTTATTAAAATCCTATTTTTTCATTTGTCCTAGAGGATGCTGGGGACTTCGTAAGGACCATGGGGTTTATACCAAAGCTCCAGACCGGGCGGGAGAGTGCAGACGACTCTGCAGCACCGATTGAGCAAACATGAGGTCCTCCTCAGCCAAGGTATCAAACATGTATGACTTAGCAAAAGTGTTTGAACCCGACCAAGTAGCCGCTCGGCAAAGTTGAACCGCTGAGACTCCTCGGGCATGCGCCCTAGGCAGTGGCGTAACTAGAAATTTTTCTCCCCCAAGCCAAAAAATTCTTCGGCGCCCCCCCCCCCATACCCCCCATACCCCCCATAATTGGCACTAGTAAAGGGACAAATATGCGCGCGCCTAAGGCAAAAAGGGGTGTGGCTTCGTTGAAATGGGCGTGGCTTCATGTAAAGGGGCGTGGCATTGCAGGAAAAGACTACCTTATACCCCAGTTTTGCAACCTGCACGCCCAGACGTTAGCCACCACAGGAAAGAAAAATAATCCTGATTCATGCCCCTTATATTATTTGTAATTTTTCCTCCTTATAGTAATGCCCAGTATACATTATTCCACATACTGCAATGGCCTTAGCCATTATGCCACACACAATAATGCACATGACACAATATGCACACACTGTAATGCCCCCGACACATTATGCCACACACCGTAATGCCTGTGACACATTATGACAGGAATCGCAATGCCCGTTATACATTATGCTACACACTGCAATGCCCCTGATACATTATAGCACATACAATGTCTGTGACACAGTATGACACACACCACAATGATCCTGAGACATTATACCACATACTACAATGCCCGTGATATAGTATACAACACACCGTAATGCCTGACACATTATGACACACACCGCAATGTCCGTGATACATTATGCCACACACCGTAATGCCCATTACACATTAAGTTCTACAGTAAGGCTTCTAATTACTTTTAAATTACCTGCTCGTTGCCAGGGGTTTCATGCTCTTGGTTCCATGCACGGTGCCAGGGGTTTTCATGCTCAGGGTGTCATGCTCATTGCCAGGGGTTTCATGCACTGGGTGTCATGCTCGTTGCCAACGGTTTCATGCTCTTGGTTCCATGCACGGTGCCAGGGGTTTTCATGCTCAGGGTGTCATGCTCGTTGCCAGGGGTTTCATGCACTGGGTGTCATGCTCGTTGCCAGCGGTTTCATGCTCTTGGTTCCATGCACGGTGCCAGGGGTTTTCATGCTCAGGGTGTCATGCTCGTTGCCAGGGGTTTCATGCACTGGGTGTCATGCTCGTTGCCAGGGGTTTCATGCACTGGGTGTCATGCTCGTTGCCAGGGGTTTAATGCACTGGGTGTCATGCTCGTTGCTAGGGGGTAGTGCTTGTTGCTAGGGCCGTGCTCCCAGTGCCACATATGCCCCCAGTGCCACATATGCCCCCTCAGTGCCTGCTCCCCCCAGTGCCAGATATTCCCCCACAGTGCCAGGTATATGCCCCCAGTGCCAGATATTCCCCCACAGTGCCACATATGCCCCCTCAGTGCCTGCTCCCCCCAGTGCCAAATATTCCCCCACAGTGCCAGGTATATGCCCCCAGTGCCAGATATTCCCCCACAGTGCCAGGTATATGCCCCCAGTGCCAGATATTCCCCCACAGTGCCAGGTATATGCCCCCAGTGCCAGATATTCCCCCACAGTGCCAGGTATATGCCCCCAGTGCCAGATATTCCCCCACAGTGCCTGCTCCCCCCCCCCCCCGCCGCTCCTTTGTGTTGGAGGGACACGGAGCGCACAGCGCGCGCCTCTCCTGTGTCCCTCCCTGGCTCTCCGGCCGGTCTAATAAAGGAAGTGCCGGTTCGTGAGCCAATCAGAGCTCACGAACGGCACTTCCTTTATTAGACCGTCCGGAGAGCCAGGGAGGGACACAGGAGAGGCGCGCGCTGTGCGCTCCGTGTCCCTCCTTACAGCAGCAGAGGGAAGGAGACCGCAGATTGACATGCGGACGCTCGTCCGCATGTCAATCTGTGCAAAGTCAGTGGCGCCCCCGCAGCCCCTCGCCCCCAAGCCACCGCGAGGACTGCGGGGGCAGTAGTTACGCCACTGGCCCCAGGAGAGCCCATCTTCCTAGTAGAATGGGTCTCCACCGACATCGGTAACTGCAATCCAGCCGTAGAACGAGCATGTCGAATCGTATCACCGATCCAGCGTATAGCAGGCTGGATAAAAACAGGCGCCCTAAATGTGCAGGGAGCCAACCGGACAAACAGAGCCTCTGTTTCCCCAATCTGAGCCGAGCTGACGACATAAATATTTAAAGCCCTGACTGCATTGAGAGACTTTGACTCAGCCAATGCTTAAGGAACCACAGGCATCAAAATAGGCAGGGTCCTGTGAAACACAGAAAACACTTATGCCAGAACTATTTTCCTAGTTCTCAATTTCGCTCTAACCACATGGAAAATCAAATAGGGGCTCTTGTGAAACAAAGCCGCCACTTCCGACACCCGCTTTGCGGACGCCAAGGCCAAGAACATGACCACCGTCCAAGAGAGAAATTTCAACACAACCTTTCATAAAGGTTTAAACCATTGTGACAATAAGAAACAGCAACACCACATTAAGGACTCACACTGCCAGTGGAGGCACAAACAGAGGGTGGATGTGCAGCACTCCTTTCACAAAAGTCTGGACTTCCGGAAAGGTGGACGATTCTTTTTTTTTTTAAAGAAAATTTATAAGGCCGAAAATTGTACAGAAATGGAGCCTAACTTTAGGCCTGCATCCACACCTGCTTGCCAAGAATGGAGAAGAACGACCCAGTTGAAATTTTTCCGTAGGAGCCTTCCAGGATTCACACCAAGACACCTACTCCCTCCAAATATGGAGGTAAAGCTTCACCGTTACTCCTTTCCTAGCTTGAAGCAAAGTGGAAATTACGTCACCAGGAATACCCTTTCGGGCTAGGATATGGCGCACAAACGCCCAGCCGTCAACCGCAGCCGCGGGAAGTCTTGATACACTGCCGGTCCCTGCTGCAACAGGTCCTCTCGTAGGAGAAAAAAGGCTACGGATCTTCTATGAGCAAGTCTTGAAGATCTGGATACCAAGCTATCCTTGACTAGACCGGAACAATGACTATCGCCTGAACCTTTGTTCTTCTTATGTGTATCACCTTCGGAAAGAGTGAAAGTGGAGGGGACACATAGACCGACTGAAAACCCCCAAGGTGTCACGAGGGCGGACACAGCTTTAGCTTGAGTGTTCCTTGACCTGGACCACTATCCTTGAGGTCTCTCGTTGAGGCGAGACGCCATCCTGTCCAATTGAGGCACTCCTCAAAGACTTGTCACTTCTGTGAAAACTTCTCGATGACGACTACATTTCTCCCGGATGGAGATCGCAGCTGCAGAGGAAATCTATTTCTCCGTCGGCTACATCCGGACTGAAGACTGCTAATATAGCGTTTTCCTGCCCTTCCGCTCAGCGGAAAACTTATGCGGCTTCTGCTATTGCGTCGTCGCTCCTTGTTCCGCCCTAGCGGCTTACTTACGCCACTGCCGGTAAGTCGTCCGACAGAACTAAAACAGGCAGATCTCAAAGAAGATATTCGTTGAAAATAGCACTTAATTCAAGAATGCTTATAGCTGACAAGCTTCCCAGCTTGATCTTTTTTCCCCTGGAAATTCTTCCCTTGGAAAGACTGCTCCCCAGCCTTGGAGACCTGCATATATGGACACCAGGATCTAAACCTGGATCGCAAACCTTCGACCCTCTAAGAGGTGAGAATGCAGACACCACAGGAGCGATAACCCGGTTCTTAGGATTATTTTCTGGTGCATGTGCAGGTGAGACCTGGACCACATGTCCAACTGGTCCCGTGAAAACCTTGTCATTTGACCTGCTCACCGAAACAGCCTCGTAGGCCGCAACCACCTTCTTCAGCAACGGAACATATTGATGGTTTGTCACTGCAAATCTGATCTGACTCTGGATCCTCAGATCTCTTTCCACAGGAAAAAACAAACTCTGAACTGTTCAGTATCTAATCTTATACCCACCGCAGACATCTGCGTCGTTGGGAACAACAGCGATTCTCTGTGTTGAAGAACTGTCAGAGAGAAACCACGATTTGTACCACTTGTTTCGTGACCTCGCCGTAGTCAGGAGAGCGTCTCAGTACAGAACAGTAATGGCTCCTACTATCGAAGGAAACCCATCATCCTGCCATAAACTCCGGTGAAATGGCAAAGACAAACCTGGATAGCAAAACCAGGTAAGCTTAATGTGCATGAAACCGCAATTAAATTCTAATTATACGTGTTGGAGATCCCAGGCCTGAGATCCCACTTTGTAGGTCAACCTCTTAAGTAGAAACCTTTTTTTTTTTTTTTTTACGACAAGGACAGCAGGACAATGTCCTGATCCCGACACAACTCTGGTATGGCGTCGCAGACTAATTCCCCTTCCAGAGGAGAATCGGTAAGATCTATCTGAAAAAACAGAGTTGGGTATCATCTGGAACTCCAGTATGTCCCCCCTTTGGATTCCATTTGTAACTCACTGGTCCAAGTCCATACCAGGACTGACTGAAGAGCACCAGACGAGTTCCCACCGGAGTGGGCTCCAGCAAGATAGACCCAGCGACATGCGTAGGATGTGGTAGAAACAGAAGACGATATCTGCTTCTGCAACCTTGAAAAGGCTGCAGATCTCTTACCTTTCGACCTTCCACTATCTGCAAAGAAAGGGAAAAAACGAACGGTATCCAACCTGTTAAAATGACTGCATCCCCCAAAAGAATGCATCATCAAACGTTGTGAGGGAACCTATCTCAAGAAGGTAGACGTACCAGTGGTATCTGCCGAGAGTAACTTAACCCAGGCATCCCCAAACCCCGGTTACACCTTCATAGGGAAGATACTCCAGTATCCCTCAAAGTCAACTTCAGCAATCCCTTGGTGAATCCACAATGCCTTCCGAGCCGAGAGAGCCATGGAAGTGGTCCGTGTACCCAAGAGTCCCATCCCTCTTGTAGTCTCACGGCAGCCTGCTGCAATGTTATAGAGAAGACCCAACCTAAGAAATGTCCCCTCTCTCTCTAGGGTAATTCTATCGGATGCCAAGGTAACCGACCCTTTCTGAATACAAGCACTCCCCCATGCGTATGCAATACAAATATCATCAAAGCATATAATTAAAATATCATTTAGCTTCCTGTATACGATCCATTGTGACAGGGCCCCGTGCAGACCAGGGGTCGACTTTCACTTTATTCTGTCCGTGGCGGGCAAAGAATAAACACTCGGACTTCTCGTGAGGATCTGAGACCATCTCGTCACGGCCGACCTAGAGCTTTATCAACAGAGCGACCAGCACATGAGAAGGAATAACTTTACTTCAGCATTCATTAGAACTTGTAATTTGAATATACATATTTAAATACACATATACCAACATATCCAATATATATATATATATATATATATATATATATATATATATATATACAGGTTGAGTATCCCTTATCCAAAATGCTTGGGACCAGGAGTATTTTGGATATCGGATTATTCCGTATTTTGGAATAATTGCATAAAATAATGAGATATCATGGTGATGGGACCCAAGTCTAAGCACAGAATGCATTTATGTTACATATACACCTTATACTCACAGCCTGAAGGTAATTTTAGCCAATATTTTTTATAACTTTGTGCATTAAACAAAGTGTGTCTACATTCACACAATTCATTTATGTTTCATATACACCTTATACACACAGCCTGAAGGTCATTTAATACAATATTTTTAATAACTTTGTGTATTAAACAAAGTTTGTGTACTTTGAGCCATCAGAAAACAAAAGTTTCACTATTTCACTCTCACTAAAAAAATTCCGTATTTCGGAATTATTCCGTATTTCGGAATATTTGGATATGGGATACTCAACCTGTCTATATATCTATATCATACATATAAGTATTTTTGTCCAGAACCGTAGGGTCCCTAGTGACAATAATGTGTGCTGAATGCGTACGACCATGTACTGAATGCCCAAGTTGTGGATCTAACCAGGAAACCTTATGGTCGACATAAAACATAGTATTCGTCGACAACAGGGAGTAGTAACTAGGTAAAATAACATTCTTGCGACACCGAGGGGTTCGAGGGAAGTATATACACATCATTTTAATATCATTCCCCCACAAATACAACCACGTCTGTGCTAGAGCTACAGGCCCATGGAACCGTACCCTATACAGGTATAGGTTATTTACTTCATGTTAATTTACACCCAGTAATAACAGTTGGCGCCGACAGGGTCACCCACATACTACTGTGTCCCCCATACAGTGTTTACTTTTGAAAAAGCATACAACTACCGACCTGCTGACACTTGATCTACTGACTTAAGTACCATCAGGAGTCGGCAATGCCGACAAAGGGATTCCCATAGCTATTTTGTGGCAGAGCACTCACACATGTCGACACATGTGTACTATAAAGCTATAATGGGTATATCTGACAGGGAAAACACAGAAACACATTCACAACTCATTAACTACACGCCCATTATAGTATATTGGGGGTAATTCCAAGTTGATCGCAGCAGGAAATTTTTTAGCAGTTGGGCAAAACCATGTGCACTGCAGGAGAGGCAGATATAACATGTGCAGAGAGAGTTAGATTTGGGTGGGTTGTATTCAAACTGAAATCTAAATTGCAATGTAAAAATAAAGCAGACAGTATTTACCCTGCACAGAAACAAAATAACCCACCCAAATCTAACTCTCTCTGCAAATGTTATATCTGCCTCCCCCTGCAGTAAACATGGTTTTGTCCAATTGCTAACAAACTAGCTGCTGCGATCAACTCAGAATTACCCCCATAGTGCTATATTTTGCTATTTTGCACTAAAATCACCGTGCCCCCCCCTCGTTTTTCACTGCTAGCTGCGTAACAGTGCTTTGGCGGGGACATGAGGAGAAAATGGCGCTGTACCGAGTTGTGAGGGCTAAGCCACGCCCCCTCTCGGCGCGCTTCAGCCCCGCTAATATTTTACATTTTTATACTGGCGGGGGTCCGTACACAGTGCCTATGCACTGTATACATGTTTTGCCAGTGTTAGTGAAGAGGTATATTGCTGCCCAGGGCGCCCCCCCTGCACCCTGCACCCTTGTAGTGCCGCTTGTGAGTGGGAGCAATGGCGCGCAGCGTGACCGCTGCGCCGTACCTCCGAGACTTGAAGTCTTCTGCCGTCACTGAAGTCTTCTTTTCTTACAATACTCACCCGGCTTCTTTCTTCTGGCTTCTGTGAATGGGTTGACGGCGCGGCTCCGGGAACAAGCAGCTAGGCGCACCAAGTGATTGAAACCTCTGGAGCTAATGGTGTCCAGTAGCCTAAGAAGCAGAGCCTTGAAACTCACAGATGTAGGTCTGACTTCTCTCCCCTCAGTCCCACGAAGCAGTGAGCCTGTAGCCAGCAGGTCTCTCTGAAAATAAAAAAGCCTAGCATAAAGTCTTTCCAGAGAAACTCAGTAGAGCTCCCCTAGTGTGTGACCAGTCTCTCCTGGGCACAGAATCTAACTGGAGTCTGGAGGAGGGCCATAAATGGAGGAGCCAGTTCACACCCATTAAAAGTCTTATAGTGTGCCCATGTCTCCTGCGGATCCCGTCTATACCCCATGGTTCTTACGGAGTCCCCAGCATCCTCTAGGACGTATGAGAAATAATAAAGCACACAGGCCACCACAAAAATCACGTAGGCCTCCACAGGAAAATAAAAAAACACATTTGCACTGTTAGAAAACAATTCACCACAGAAAATAATAAAGCACGTACCGTACAGGCCAACACAATAAAAATAATAATACCCATTGGATTTACATGAAAAATAACAAACACATTGACACCAATAGGAAAAAAATACACACACATTGTCACGTCATCGACAGTAAAAAAACAAAACAAAAAAACTTAGGGGGTGATTCAGACCTAATCACTGCTGTGCGTTTTCGCACAGCGGGATATCAGGTACTAACTGCGCATGTGTATGCACTGCAATGCACACCCTCGTCGGATAGCAACAAAGGGCATCGCCGGTCAGCGATGGGATGGTACAAAAAATCTGATCGCACGGGCGTTCGCAAGGTGATTGACAGGAAGAAGCCGTTTGTGGGTGGTAACTGACTGTTTATTGGGAGTGTCCGGAAAAACACAGGCGTGTTCAAGCGTTTTCAGGGAGGGTGTCTGACGTCAGCTCCGGCCCCGATCAGCCTGTTGTCATCGCACTGTAGGAGTAAGTCCTGGGCGGCGCAGAGACTGCACAAAGTGGATTTTAGCAGCCTGGCATACACATAGGATTGTACACTTGCACGGCGAATTTACACTCCCCCTGGGGGTGGCGACTATCTGAACGCAGGACAGCAAAGTTAGCATCAGAGCGATCAGGTCTGAATCACCCCCTTACAATCTCAATGATCACACTGTCTAAAGGTGCATACACACGGTGCAATGTAATCTAACGCTTTTGACTATTTAGTAAGGAAAGTTAGTGCAAATCGCACCGTGTGCACACAGCTTGCGATACCGATGCGCGCTCCCATGGGGTCGGTATCGCAAGAAAATACAGACTGTGCAGGCAAGTCAATCTTGACTATGGGGGTAATTCAGAGTTGATCGCAGCAGCAAATTTGTTAGCATATGGGCAAAACCATGTACACTACAGGGGGAAGATGTAACATGTGCAGAGAGAGTTAGATTTGGGTGGGGTGTGTTCAAACTGAAATCTAAATTGCAGTGTAAAAATAAAGCAGCCAGTATTTACCCTGCACAGAAACAATATAACCCACCCAAATCTAACTCTCAATGCACATTATATCTGCCCCACCTGCAGTGCACATGGGCCCTCATTCCGAGTTGATTGCTCGCTAGCTGCTTTTAGCAGCAGTGCAAACGCTAGGCCGTCGCCCTCTGGGAGTGTATCTTAGCTTAGCAGAAGTGCGAACGAAAGGTTAGCAGAACTGCTCGAAAAAAAATTCTTGCAGTTTCTGAGCAGCTCCAAACCTACTCCTACCTAGCGATCACTTCAGTCTGTTTCGTTCCTGGTTTGACGTCACAAACACCCTGCGTTCGGCCAGCCACTCCCCCGTATTCCCAGCCACTCCTGCGTTTTTATCGGGCACGCCTGCGTTTTTACGCACACTCCCCGAAAACGGCCAGTTACCACCCAGAAACACCCACTTCCTGTCAATCACTCTGCGGCCAGCAGTGCGACTGAAAAGAGTCGCTCGACCTTGTGTAAAACTGCATAGTTTTCTGTGAAAGTACGTCGCGCATGCGCACTGCGGCCCATACGCATGTGCAGAACAGACGATTTTTAGCCTGATCGCTACGCTGCGAACAACGGCAGCTAGCGATCAACTCGGAATGACCCCCATGGTTTTGCCCAACTGCTAACAAATTTGCGGCTGCAATCAACTCTGAATTATCCCCTATATTGTGTACAATCTAGTACATACAGTAGTATAGTCAAAATTGCCACTTAGACAAAATCTCAAGTAAAGATAATTAGTATCAGTGGTTCAGGGCTCCGAGGAATTCATGGGAAATCGCAAAGTCAAAATCTGAGATAGTCAATATCTCACTGTGTGTATGCACCTTTAGCTTCAGGCTGTGGCATCCTCCACGTGGCTGCTTGGTGTGTCTCTAACAGTATGTATGACAGACTCACATTAGAATAACCAGGTCTACGGAGGATTTTATCACGCCCGTTTTTCTATTGCAATGCACTGGTGTAAAAGCCTGGGCCACTTACTTGGGTCTGCCCCTTAGACTGAAAGTTGCCAGCCAGCCCCTGCTAGATTCTCTCACTAACTATAAATCACAAATATGAAGTAGCTTTTAGTCATCCTTCAACATCTTTTTCCTGCTTAATGGTTATGTGCTGCCCTTTTAGAGGTTAGAGGGCCGCACATAAAGCAACTTTAAGTTAGCAGGTTGCCTATACTGTCACCATACTTCCCAACTGTCCCGATATTTTTGGGACTGTCCCGCTGTCCCACCTGCGGCCAGCAGTGTCCCGTGGTGGGCGGGAGGGAGGGGGGTGTCAGTTAGGAGTTAGCATGCGCACAGTGTCTGCTCACAGGTGACAGAGGGAGCGGGGGCATGTCAGCAGCTCAGAGAGCACTGGACATGCCTCCTCAGTGAATGTTAAAGTGGGTATGGCCACACCCCTTTCAAATAGGCCACGCCCATTGTTGTGCGCCATGGTCCCTCTTTATGCTTTTAAAAAGTTGGGAGGTATGTGTCACTAGTCTACAAGATCTAGATACAAGAATGCCTTTCTGTACAGACAATTGGAAAATTACCTATGGAAGAAGAGATAAGACCTGATCCATAATGGGAAGCATTTGGCTGTATATGCTTCTGCATTGTGTGTACAGATATAAATGTGTCATGGGGATCGGTATGTTTTACCAGCAGACGGGATGTCGGCTGTCACTATACCGACACTGGCATCCTGTCTGTTGGAATCCTAGCAGCGAGTTCTCTCACGCCTTGCTGCGCTTGCCACGCTTCGGGACCAGTGTATCACTTTGCTCATCACAGGATATATTCCCACTTGGTGGCGTGGACCCACCAATCGAGTGGGAATAACCTGCGGTGGTCGGGATTCCATCCGATGGTATTTCACCGGCTGTCAGGATTCCGGCGTCAGTCTCCTGAATGCCGGGATACCGACAGCCGGTATTTTAAATACATCTCATGTCACCCGTATGTAGAGCTGTATGTATCATTTGCTATTCGTCATCATCCGGACTCACTTGCACTGGCCTATACATGCTGCAAACTATATGCCTGGAAACACGCATATTTTCACTTATGTCAAGCTACGCGTTGCCCCCATCGCCTAACCATGCCATAACCATCAGCTCTTTTCATACCTGAAAGTACAGCCAATGTACTTAGCTTTAATAAATGCGGTACCATACCTCCCAACATGACCCTCTCCAGGAGGGACAGAATGCTCTGCTCCTGGACATCCCTCTTAATTTATGATTGCCAGCACCTGTGTTGATCAGGCTAATGGATAAGAAAGGTGTTTCAGCACAGGTGAGGGCAATCATACATTAAGCGGGAAGTCCAGGAGCAGAGCATTCTGTCCCTCCTGGAGAGGGTCATGTTGGGAGGTATGCAGTACTGTGTATGTATCAGAGCATACTTGCCTACCTGACCCTCTCCATGAGGGAGAAAATGCTCTGTTCCTGGACTTTCCTGGAAATGTATGATTGCCATCACCTGTGGTGAGCTAGGTAATTGATAAGAAAGGTGTTTCACCACAGGTGATGGCAATCATACATTACCAGGATAGTCCAGGAACAGAGCATTTTCTCCCTCATGGAGAGGGTCAGGTAGGCAAGTATGTATCAGAGGTAAGTAAAAATAACTAGCAACCCATAACAGACTCATCCAATCAAAGTATGATATGCTGCTAATTCTCTGATTATCTTTTATTTTGCACTATCACTTTGTTACTTTGATGAATGTGATGATTTGTCTCATCATGGATTTAATTACACTTCACCATCTGCCGGCAAACATCCATTTCCTTTTGCTCTTTGATTATTCCCAGGGTTGATCAGTTTGTTTGATGTTGCTGTATTCTGTAAAAGGTTGCACTTGTCATAGTGGGAGCCACTACTGGCGGCCGTGAGTCCTTTCTGACTTTAGCATCTTACTAAATTCACTGAAACTTTTTATTCGATTGTAGCAACAATTTTATTTATTTATATTCTAAACATGAGCAATTGATTGATGATTTAGGGTGTGTACACACGGTGAGATCCTTGCTATGGCCGATTTTCACTTGCGATTTCCCTTGAACTCCCTGGAGCCCAGATAGCACAGATTTTGACTAACTTTTCTTGAGATATGGACTATGTGTGCTTACGATTTTGGCTTATGTGAGACGTCATTGACATGTGAGATGAACTAGATAGTACACCGCTCTAGCAAGGATTGACTTGCATGCACAGTCTATCTTTTCTTGCGATGCCGACCTGGCGGGACCGCACATCGGGATCGAATCGTAATCGCAAGGTGACTTTCACCTTGCGATCTGCACTAACTTTTCTTGCGATTTTGACTATATAGTCAAAATCGAAAGAAAATATCTCACCATGTGTACACACCCTTAGCTTGATTTACACATCATATGATAGACATACCTATCAAGTTAGATTCCTTTTGACAGACTGACTTAATCATGTGACACGCCTCTCACCTGCACATTTACTATTAACTGTTCCCTTTTTTTTATTTACTTGATATTTTGTGTTTTTATTCTTTGTGATTCATTTGTGTAATAACTGTCTTCTGGTGGACAGAATTAGTAATTGTTTTAGACTGCGTTTGAAAGAACATATGTTTACTCACCTGTGCTGCCTCATACAATCAAGGAGGTATAAAGATGGCATCCGGGAGCTATACACAATTATCTGCTCCTGACGAAGGTGTAGGTTATGCTACACAGAAACGCGTTAAGCGCTTCTATTTGGACATCACGTAACATTGGCCCACCATTACAGACTGATTTAAAAGCCGGGCCAGCTTAAACCTGAGAATTTGACCACCATCAAAAGTGTAAAGGAGACCATCAATCCACCTGCAATTTACAAGCACTTCTCTCCCAACAGGATTAAATGGACTCTCCTATCTTCAGCTGATCTATCTTCTCAAGACTTGCTGGGTAATATACCGGAGAAATCTTCTATATATGTGGAATCAGATTGGCATTTGTATTTTCAGAGAGACTGACTCACTTTATCCTCTATTAAAAAAAAACATATGAGGATCTGAAACTGCCTATCCATATAATTATTTTTTATATATATATATATATATATATATATATATATATATATATATATATATATATATATACAGGTTGAGTATCCCATATCCAAATATTCCGAAATACGGAATATTCCGAAATACGGAATTTTTTGAGTGAGAGTGAGATAGTGAAACTTTTGTTTTCTGATGGCTCAATGTACACAAACTTTGTTTAATACACAAAGTTATTAAAAATATTGTATTAAATGACCTTCAGGCTGTGTGTATAAGGTGTATATGAAACATAAATGAATTGTGTGAATGTACACACACTTTTTTTAATGCACAAAGTTATAAAAAATATTGGCTAAAATTACCTTCAGGCTGTGTGTATGAGGTGTATATGTAACATAAATGCATTCTGTGCTTAGACTTAGGTCCCATCACCATTATATCTCACTATGGTATGCAATTATTCCAAAATACGGAAAAATCCCATATCCAAAAGACCTCTGGTCCCAAGCATTTTGGATAAGGGAGACTCAACCTGTATAATTATTATTATTTTTTTCTATACTACCAGAATATATTGTTACGGTCCAATAGTATTATATTGACTCATATCCAACTGTTTTTATTCAATTGTTTAATAAATATGTTTAAATTTCAAACGCAGTTTACTTTAAAATAATTATATCCTGAAACCACAAGCGCTGTTTATCTGTCTTTTGAGGTTTTCTGTTTTATATAGGAGCTTTACACACTCCTCAAACAGCTGCTGATTAGTTGCGCCATTTTCAGCCAATCTTTTTTTTCTTGCTAAACTCAATGAAATGTCTACCATATCCATTAGGGCAAAGAACTTCTTCTTTTATTTATATTTTACATGTATGTAGGGAATTAAAGTACAATTTATTTGAGTCATAGCTTTACTTAACAAATGTAATAACATAAGCTGTATTAGGGCCCTCATTCCGAGTTGTTCGCTCAGTAAAAATCTTCGCATCGCAGCGATTTTCCGCTTAATGCGCATGCGCAATGTTCGCACTGCGACTGCGCCAAGTAAATTTGCTATGCAGTTAGGAATTTTACTCACGGCTTTTTCATCGTTCTGGAGATCGTAATGTGATTGACAGGAAATGGGTGTTACTGGGCGGAAACAGGCCGTTTTATGGGCGTGTGGGAAAAAACGCTACCGTTTCCGGAAAAAACGCAGGAGTGGCCGGAGAAACGGGGGAGTGTCTGGGCGAACGCTGGGTGTGTTTGTGACGTCAAACCAGGAACGACAAGCAGTGAAATGATCGCAGATGCCGAGTAAGTCTGGAGCTACTCAGAAACTGCTACGAGGTGTGTAATCGCAATATTGCGAATACATCGTTCGCAATTTTAAGATGCTAAGATTCACTCCCAGTAGGCGGCGGCTTAGCATGAGCAAATCTGCTAAAATCCGCTTGTGAGCGAACAACTCGGAATGACCTCCTAGATTTGTCATTTTGCTATCTGAAATAAATGTAATAGTACACTTGCAAAAAAAGGCCAAATGAGAAGGTACCAGTCAGCAACCACAGTACTAGGCTATATGCAACTCATTGCCTGCAATTCAATATCAGGGCATACTCTCACTGCGGGATAGTTAGGAAAAATGATCAATCAGTAACTGCAAAAAAGCTGGTGTAATCAGATAATTATTTCCATTTTTAAGCAATCATAGAAAATTACAACATGTTGGAGATTCAATGTTGGAATCACTAGTCACCCATCCTTATTTCACAAGACCGCTCAAGCTGCTGCAGTTTGGAAAGTGTAGGTGGATTGGGGTGTGGCATTTATGGTCTAGGGGTGTGGCCTAAATAAATAAATAACATGAATGTGATGCAGTTTATCAACGTTTCTGTACTTCAAAGCTGCTATTGATGAAGAATATTCCTCGGAGGGCCACAAGTCATACTTGCATATTTTTGAAAAAGCATTTCAACAAGATTGTGAAATCAACACATGTATGTGCAGAGTTAAAAATGGACGTGTACTACGCTGTCTGAACATTGGGGGGTAATTCTGATCGCTGCTGTGCATTTTCGAACAGCGGGTGATCAGATCCGAAGTGCGCATGCATATGCAATACGCCGGCGTGTCAGACGGCTATAACTGGCTTCGCCGATCAGCGACGGGATGGTGTGAAGGATCCATTCGCACAGGCGTTCGCAAGGTGACTGACAGGAAGAGGCCGTTCGTGGGTGGCAACTGACCGTTTTCAGGGAGTGTCCGGAAAAACGCAGGCAGTCTCAGCTAAACATGCGATTGCACACTTGCATAGCAAAAATACAGTCCCCCTGTAGGCGGCGACTATCTGATCGCAGTGCAGCAAAAAAATGCAGCCCAGCTATCAGATCTAAATTAGGCCCATTGTTGCAGTGTTTCTCGTTGATATCTATTTGTTGGTGAAAAGACAATGGCTTGGTCATGTGTCCTCTACTCAAAGGTCGTTCCATATACCGTAAGTGGCCACAAGAAACCTTAGCACAAATATATTTAGACTTAAAAAGTGATAAAGTGGAGACAGATAAAAAGTTATAAAGTACCAGACAAGTAGCTTCCTAATGTCCATGTAACAGGCTGTGTTGGAAAAATGACAGGAGCCGGTTGGCTGGTACTTTATCACTCTTTATCACTTTATAAGGCTTAATATATTTAAGGCACCATGCACCTTAGCAGTCGTTGACCTCATTCTGTGATTTTACGTGGTCTTCCGCTTCGTGGCTGAGTTGCAGTTGATCCTAAACACTTCCTAATAATATCACTTACAGTTGGCCGTGGAATATCCAGCAAGGATAAAATTTCACGAACCGTCTTATTGCAAAGGTGGTGGGCTTAATTCAGATCTGATTGCAGCAGCAAATATATTAGCTAATGGGTAAAACCATGTGCACTGCAGGGAGGGCAGATGTAACATGTGCAAAGAGAGTTAGATTTGGGTGTGGTGTGTTTAAACTCAAATCTAATTTGCAGCGTAAAAATAAAGCAGCCAGGATTTACCCTGCACAGAAACAAAATAACCCACCCAAATCTAACTCTCTCTGCACATGTTATATCTGCCCCACCTGCAGTGCACATGGTTTTGCCCATTAGCTAACACATTTGCTGCTGCGATCAGAACTGAATTAGGCCCGGTATCTTATCACAGTTCCATGCTATGAGTCACTAAGCCAATTAACCCATTAAGTATCACAAATGTTTGCAAATGGAGACTGCATAGCTAGGTGCTTGTGTAACAACCCAACAGTATTTGCTGACCTTAGCGTCGGGTTTCTCACTGTTTTAGATGTTCCTGATTCTTTTTCTTATCCCACGCCACAGCAAGGGTGCAGGTGGTTTTCCTAAACTCAGTAATTGAAACAATATAAAGTTATAGTCACTTTATTAGACATTAACTCTTCCCCAATGGCAGTCTTTCATTTAAGTTTACCTGAATAAATCTTTTAAACACTTCATATGCTGCAATAAATTACTACAGCTGATGAAATATGTATGAATTTTATATTTCCCTTACAGAAATTGTGACTGGATTTTTCTTACCACAAATAAAACTATTTTTTATAAACTAATGGTATGCGGTCAGTTTGCAGGCTGTCGGGATCCTGGCGGTCAGGATACGGACACCGGAATCCCAACATCCCATGAAATGCCAGCGGTCGAAATCCTGCCCGCCGCCAGGAATCCCCTCTTGGGTGGTAATCCACACCACCACCCGAGGGGGAATAGATTAGTGTGGCAACCAAGGGTCGCCACCGGATCCAATGCATGGTTCGCCGACGGTATTCTAGCTGTCAGGATACCAGCGTCAGTCTGATGACCGCTGGGATCCTGACAGCTGGGATATCATTCTGATCCCAAACTAACAGTACCATACATTTACAGTAGAATGACTATTCTAGGGAACTGACACTATGTTACCACTTCGTTACATTGCATTAAATAAGTATACTATAATTTGCTACTGAAAAGTCCATTAAATTAGACTATTCCTGGAAGTCCTATCTGTCCAAGCCTTTGTTGGTGCACATTCCAGAAGTAAGGAGGAGATTAAGGTTGGTAAATGCAGTAACTTTAGCAAAATAAACTTTAACCTTCTCTGACAGGTGCAGTACTCTTAGGTTGGATATTGTTTTTGAAGATATACCAGATTATTAATAGTGATGCACTGTAAAAAATACACCATAACCCTGTGCAGCGTAAGATAACATATGTATAATGTAAAATGTAAGTGTACAGTCTGATTCCTGGTCCATAGAGGAGGAGGTAGGGCCCCCTCAGGCAGTGGGGCCAACATGTCCACCGTACCCATATGGCCTAGTCCAGTCCTGCCTTAGATATCTTAGTCTACACACATAAAGTTGCATAAAACACAGAATCCTACTCTCTGACTGCGACATATAAAATGAAGCTTATTCAGATTAACAGTTTACTTCTACTGCAGTCTGAACGAGGCTAGTTTATTCTCAGTATATGAGGCTGCAGCTGTCTGCGCTGCTTTAATGACTGATTTTATCATATTCAACTTAAATTGAACAGGTACTAGACCCTCCAAGGGCTTAATGGTTCAGTTATTCTCAAAATTGGAAGCCAAGGGTCTCTTGATAGAGCTTACAGAAACAGATCAACAAGTTTCACTCTGCTGCTAACTCCTATCTCAGTCCTGTGTGAGTGCAGCCTGGAGCATAGTGCGCTTTATAAAAAAAAAACGCTGCAGAGTGTAGCCATTACTGTTTTACTCACTGTCCCCTGGTTGTGAGGTATTGTTGAGGTTGACAGCTCCAGCTGTCACCCGAAAGAAGCCTAGTCTCTTTCCTCACTACGCACTCCCCGGCTGGGAGGCAAATGCTCAGCCCTATCTGCCTGGCCCTCCTCTACAGCAGGCTAGCCTCCGGCATTATCCTTTGGCTGTGCTGATGCAGTTTCCAGCACCAGGTCTCCGAGATGCGGCTCCCTCATGGTGACTGCCAGAGACATCTCAGTCGCACAGGTCACTCTTCTCAGTGGTTACCCCAGGACAGATCCTTCATGGACGATGCCTGCTCTATATACACATACTGGGCCTTGTGCAGCTCTGTCCTGACTAACTGCCACTCATTTCCAACAATCCCTAACCTCACCACCTGACACTGGTTATGTGCAGGGCCTTAACTATGTGTGTGCCAGCGGTGCCTGACACACAGCGCAGTCGCCCTGAGGGTGCAACTGCCCGCATCCCCGTTCAAGGGACCCAAAGTCTGCGGCATTGTAATGAGTCAGACTGATTCATTACAAGCCGCCTGTACTGTGTGCTGTAGCCGGAGCAAGCGGAGAAGCAGCTCTAGGAGCAGGGAGGAGGACTCTGCACACTGCAATTGGTAGCGGCGTCACTGCAGCTGTCAATCTATCTATCTACTCCGCCTGCCGTAATGTCTAAAAGGGGACTCTGTCTGCCGTAATGTGTAAAAAGGGGACTCTGCCTGCCGAAATGCGTAAATAGAGGATTCTGCCTGCCGTACTGTGTAAAAGGGGACTCTGCCTGCCATAATGTGTAAAAAGGGGCTCTGCCTTCCGAAATGTGTAAATAGAGGATACTGCCTGCCGTAATGTGTAAAAGGGGGACTCTGCCTGCCGTAATGTGTAAAAAAGGGACTCTGCCTGCCGTAATGTGTAAAAGGGGGACTTTGTCTGCCGTAATGTGTAAAAGGGGACTCTACCTGCCGTATTGTGTAAAAGGGGACTCTGCCTGCCGTAATGTGTAAAAAGGGGACTCTGCCTGCCGTAATGTCTGAAAAGGGGACTCTGCCTGCCGTAATGTGTAAAAAGGGGACTCTGCCTGCCGTAATGTGTAAAAGGGGACTCTGCCTACCGTAATGTGTAAAAGGGGACTCTGCCTGCCGCAATGTGTAAAAAGGGGACTCTGCCTGCCGCAATGTGTAAAAAGGGGACTCTGCCTGCCGCAATATGTGAAAAAGGGACTCTGCCTGCCGTAATGTGTGAAACGGGGACTCTGCCTGCCGTAATGTGTAAAAAGGGGACTCTGCCTTCCGTAATGTGTAAAAAGGGGACTTTGCCTTCCGTAATGTGTAAAAGGGGACTCTGCCTGCCATAATGTGGCCCTGTTTTAAATAAGGGGCGGCGCCGATGCCGTTTCTTACACACAGCGCTAAAATGTCTAGTTACAGCGCTGATTATGTGACCTGCTTCTGTTCACTTAAGCATCTGCCGAGGCTAATGGAATTCACAGTGTCAGACATACAGTAATGCCTCACTTAGCAAGGTATTACACTTGATTGTATACACCTGTGGCAATGGGTCTGATTGAAACATCTGAATTCAATAATTAACAGGTATGGCCAAAAACTTTTGTCCATATAGTGTATCTCTGATTTCTTCTTTTTCCAAGTATATAACAGTTACATAATGTGGGTAAGGAGCAGATCCAATGGGCGCCCTGCACCTCATACCCTGCACCCAGAGTATACTTACCTTATGCCGACAAGCGGATCCCTCCGTGGAACCATCTCCCAGTGACATATTCAGGAAGATAGTGCCACGAAGTGAAAGCAAAGACTCTGGCCCTCTTGTGCACGTCATATTTGCCATTTTCCCAAATATCACTGGGAAAATGGTACCACGGAGAACGATGGAACCACTTACTGGAACCAGGTAGGATGCGGGGCTGCCTCATGTATTAGTATGCCACTGGCACCGGTTTACGGCACAGGGATAGTGCAAACAATCTGCATGACAGTGTTATTAGTAAATGTGAAAGTTGCATTGCCTTACTTGTACACCATGTAATCATGAAATACAGCGCCCTATACACAACAGAGGGTTACAGTAATTCAGACCTGATCGTAGCAGCAAATTTGTTAGCGATTGGGCAAAATCATGTGCACTGCGGGGGGGGGGGGGGGTGCAGGTATGCAGGTATAACATGTGCAGAGAGAGTTAGATATCAGTGTGGTGTAAAAATAAAGCAGCCAGTGTTCACCCCGCACAGAAACAAAATAACCCACCCAAATCTAACTCTCTCTGCAAATGTTATATCTGCTCCACCTGCAGTGCACATGGGGGGTCATTCCGAGTTGCTCGCTAGCTACTTTTAGCAGCCATGCAAATGCATAGTCGCCGCCCACAGGGGAGTATGTTTTCGCTTTGCAAGTGTGCGAACGCGTGTGCAGCCGAGTGGGACGAAAATGTTTTTTGCAGTTTCTAAGTAGCTCTGGACTTACTCGGCCCTTGCGATCACTTCAGTCTTTTTGGTCCTGGAGTTGACGTCAGACATCCACCTTGCAAACGCCTGGACACGCCTGCATTTCTCCGAACACTCCCTGAAAACGGTCAGTTGACACCCATAAATGCCCTCTTCCTGTCAATCTCCTTGTGATCGGCTGTGCAAATGGATTCTTCGTTAAATCCATCACCCAGCAATGATTCACTTTGTACCCGCACAATGCACCTGTGCATTGCGGTGCATATGCATGCGCAGTAATAACCTGTTTGCTGCGCTCCGAAAAATGGCAGTGAGCGATCAACTCGGAATGACCCCCATAGTTTTGCCCAACTGCTAACAAATTTGCTGCTACGATCATGTCTGAATTAGCCTCAGAGAACAGTGTATTGACAGTGTTACCGATACACATTATTAGTAAATGCACAACTTGCATATTCCATATAAAATTATTATTCAATTAAATAAGTAAATAAATACAATCATAAATACAAAAGAAATGTACTAATTAATTTAAAGTCAAACAAATGCAAGTATCGCTCAAGTAGTGCAATTAGACGCTAGTGACTTCATATAGTATAGCAGCCTCACTGATGAGTTTAGAGCTATGAGCTGTTACATCATTCAGCACTCAGCCAATTAAAAATGGCTTGCTAGTACTGCTGACAATCATTATCATCATCATCATTATTGTGTATCGTTGCTCCAGTCCTTCGACACCAGCAAGAAACAGGCCTCCTGACAGATCTACAGGCAGGTCAGTCACAATTATATGAACACACCCATCTTGTAAACAGCCTTCACTCACCTATCCCAGTCCTGTCTCTCCAGTAGTAAGGAGTCATAGGTGTAAGCCGCTATAAAGTCTATATTGGATTTGGTATATGTGCGTGCACATATTTGATGCACATGCACAATACGGAAATGCATATTTTACACAAATTAAAAACATATGCCCAAATCAACATGAGTTTAACTTCTAGAATCACAGCATGTATGGGAAGACTCACAGGCAATTATGTACCGTATGTAGTGTCCATGTAAATACAGGGGATGCATTCACTCATGTGACCAACGGCGGAATCCCAAAACCATCCAGGAAACTGGTGCCGGATCAACGAAAAACAGCATCCTGAAGGTGAGTGTCACGGTTCTGGGTCAGGGCCCGGGGAGGGTTAGTCACTAGGGGGGGTTAGGGATGGGCACTGGGGTGGGAGGGTAGCCATAGCCGACACCCCCGGAGGGCTAAGCTAGAGGATGGGGGGGGGGGGATGTAGAGTGTAGAAATACTTACCACCTCCTATATTGGGATCTTCAATGTCAGGATGCCGTGGTTGGTCGTGTGACAGCCAACATCCTGACCTGTCCACCGGGATTTAAAATTGATACTCTCAGCGTTCAACTGCGCCCCCAAAACACAATTTTTCACCAACGTGTACAACTCCTCCTTTAAAACCTCCCTTCCCTGTATTACCTAACTTTGTCCCCCCTCTCCCTCTGTGTTTCTACACCCTACTTGCCTAAACTCCCGCAAGTGATGGGAAACTTCCACTTTTTTGGATAGTCCCCGCACCCATGGAAAAGTGGCCACATCTCCTGCATCCTGCCCACTTCCTAGTGAAGCGGGAGGATGAGGAGATCATACAGAGAACACCCATTGCCCCTCTGGAATGTAAGCTCTTGCAAGCAGGGCCCTCTCTCCCTCTGTTGTCTCCATGTGATTGTGTAAGCATAAATTTTAATTGTGTGTACTTGTACACAGAGCCGGCCCTAGGCATAGGCAAAATAGTCAAATGCCTATGGCATTTGGCATGCCTAGGGGCACAAGCAGCTTCTGTTGTTTAAAATCATATGCGGCATGCCTATATTCTGTGTGTGACTGCGGCTGTATCTGCCTATGAAATGTTATGTTACAGTGTATTCCTGGAAATCACAGTCACAGTTGCACACAGAATATAGGCATGCTGCATATCATTTTAATCAGCAGAAGCTGCTTGTGTATCCTAGCTACATTGTAATGCCAATAAGACGCATTTTCATCAAAAGAGGTGCCCGATGTTAGCAGAGCTGCCAGCTGACTCATGCCAGACATCTCTTGCTGCATGGCGTATTGAGACAAGATGTATGAGGACGTATCTGTATCCAAGCAGAGGCAGAGGTCACAGTGTTAGCAGCCGTGTGAGTGCTGTGTGCGGGTGTGTTGATTATTCAGTCATGTTCGGCATATGTGTAAGGGGCATTATGTGTGTCATGTTTATAAATGCATTAATAATGTGCGGCAAATGTGTAAGGGGCATTATGTGTGTCATCTTTATATATACATTAATAATGTGCGGCAAATGTGTAAGGGGCATTATGTGTGTTATTATGTCTATAAGTGCACTAATAATGTGCCGCATATGTGTAAGGGACATTATAGTATGTGTAATACCGTAAATACAGTATTTACATTAATAAAGGTTGGCATAATGTGTAAGGTGCCTTATGTTTATAAGGACATTCATAATGTGTGTCATATGTGTAAGGGGCATTACTGTGTGGTATTATGTGTATAAATGCATTACTAATGTGTGTATAAGGTGCTCTACTGTGTGGCGTAACATATAGAAAGGGCACTACTGTGTGGTCTAATGTGAATAAAGAGCAATTCAGTGTTATGTAATGTGAATAAGGGGCACTACTGTGAGGCGTAACGTATATAAAGTAACATGGTACTACTGTGTGATGTAACATGAATAAGGGACACTATCGCATGATACAATGTGAATAAAGTTGCATTACTGTGTGGTGTAATTTGAATTGGGGGAACTATTGTGTGGCCATGCCCCTTCCCAGCAAGAACACATCCCTTTTTGGGCTGTGCGCTGAATGTACACACTGTTCCTATTTAAAATATAGGGGTAGGAGCACCAAAATGAGGACTGCTATGGGTAAGGGGTGATGGTGCTGGGAATGGGGTGCAGTGACGGAACTAGCGGCGGTGCTAGGGGGCACCAGCCAAAATCTTGCCTAGGGCATCATATTGGTAAGGCCGGCTCTGCTTGTACAGATAGTAAATTGGCTGACACTTTGCAGTTTGATCACCCATGTACTGTGTAATGTTGCTGTACAGTATGTTACACCCCCTATGTATGGCGTTACAGCATCCTTGTGGGGCCATATGATTCAAAGATAATAATAATAATAATAATAATATATTAACATTTAATTTGTTACCTCTATGGGAGAGCTTCTGAAGTACAGATCTAAGACGCTGGATAATAGGAGGTGAAACTTCGTATTTGAATACGTCTATCACCGGTATCCGCTGACATCTCCCAAACACGCCATCTGTTCCAAGCAAAATAAAAACACACTTTAAAACTTGTTATGATACATATGTTCTGTAAAATCACAGGATACATCCCATTAGTCAGTACTACTGATAAATAGCATTTAGAATGCAAAGAGGAAAAACATTACAGAAATAAAGTGTGATTTATGATTTTTTTCTGTTGAAGCAACATATACAATAAACAATAGTAATAAATCTTCCATAAAATTGCACATTAACATTCAGGAGACATATAAATATCCATCTCCTGAGAGTGTATGGGGAAGACAGACAGTATCTTAGAGTACTGATAATGTAGCAGCAGAATTTAATTGCTGTTTGTTTGGTTTCCTGATTTCTGAGAATATGACAAGACATTTATTATTTTTCATATCTGAATTTAGATGACTTGTCGGTAATAGTAAAAAGACTGGGAAAAAAAAGAATGAATGAGATGAGAAATTAATTACATATGATTATTTAAATGAGAATCAGTTAACTAAGATTATTCTGCATACCTACCTAACCTCAACTGTACTTTTTGTTAAAAAAAAAACCTGACATCTACTAGTGCTCTAGTTAATGTTATGCCACATAGTAGTGCTCTAGTTAATATTATACCCTGTAGTAGTGCCCTAGTTAATGTTTTTCCTGATAGTAGTGCCCTAGTTAATGTTATGCTCCATGGTAGTGCCTTAGTTAATGTTATGCCTCACAGTAGTGCCCTAGTTACTATTTTGCCCCATAGCAGTGACCTAGTTAATGTTTTGCCCCATAATAGTGACCTAGTTAATGTCTGCCCTACAGTAGTGCCCCTAGTTAATGTTTTGCCCCACAGTAGTGCCCTAGTTAATGCTGTGCTCCATAGTAGTGACCTAGTTAATGTTATGCCCCATGGAAGTGCTCTAGTTAATTTTTTTATTCATTTTTTAAACTTATTTGAAATCCCAAAGGTCGTATCGGGGTTCTAGTAGGTTAGGATTGGGGTGGGGAAGGGGTGTTAAGATACTTACCCCCTCCAATGTGTTAGGTGCGGCGGTCTTCGGCCGTGCCCTGACTGAGCAGCGGTCACGGCCGCCGCGCCTCTCTCCTTCCCTGTCCCCCGCACGGCGCCTAGCAACGCCAGGACGCCGTGCGCACGATAGCCGCCGGGTCCCTGGCAACGCAGGACGCCGTGCGTGCAGGGCCGCCAGGTGCATAGCAACGGGGACGCCACAGGTGGACCGCGTTCCCCCTTGCTAAGAATAGTTAATTAGGTTGCTCGTGCAGCAGGGCAGCTGCACGGCAACTAGTAATTAGGGTCTGGGGGCTGGTCCTGCTGGCCCTCCTGTTATTGGCCAGCAGGGCCTTTTTATGTGAGCCAGCACATTGCAGCCCCGCCGGTGATAGCTTCTTGTATGCTGTTCCTGCCTTGCAGAACTCTGTTCCTGTCAGCCGTGTTTGGTGGATCTTGCTCCCTGCCCTTTGGTACTTTGGAGGTCCGAAGCCGGTCCTGGGAATCCTTCTAGTCCTTGCGAACCTGTTTGTCATCTGGGGTTCTCACCCGGTTTCGTGAGTAGTGGCCGTGTTGCGGCCTATGCCGCTCAGTGTTTACTTTACTGTGAATTGGTGCATTTGCAGAGGTTTCCGCTTTCACTGTCCTCCCCGGAACTCGGCGGTGCCGTGTAGGGGAGTGGACAGTGGTTTCTTTGTAGTTCTTTTTTCTTTGGCGGCGTGCCGCACATACGTTTAGTTTTTAGGTAGTTTATAGCTCCTAGCGTGGTTGTTTCAGTTAGAGGTCCCCTTGTTATTACCCTGTCTCAGTTCACGCCTTGTCTCTCTTTAAGACCTGAGGGGGCATCGGAGTTGGGCAGACCTAATCCGCCCTTCAAACGCGGCTGCCATGGGCCCAAGAAACCATAGTCGTTCAGGCGTGAATTGATAACACGGGTAAGACAACGGAGGTAGGGTGCTAGGGGCTATTTCCTTCCCATTTCCCAATCCCAGCATTCCGTCTTGGTGCTCAGGACTCACTACATAAGATCTCCCCTGTCCTGAGCATCAGGATCGTAACATTATCACCGGCCCACATAAAAGAAAAAAGAAAAAAAAGGGGTTTAATTTTTTCCGTTGAATTGGTGGGCCTAGAAATTCGGCCTCATGAATCCGGCAGGTTTAGGGCCAAACCCCAGTCAGCTTTTGGTTAACCAAATACAGGAATTAACTCAGATGGTTTAGGACCTTACTCGTCGGGTGAGATCGCAGGAAGATCTTTTGCGAGCCTCCCCGAGTATGGTTCCAGAACCAAAGATGCATTTACATGACCGTTTTTCGGGTAACCGAAAGGATTTTTTTAATTTTAAGGAAGCTTGTAAGCTTTATTTTCGTTTAAGGCCCCGTTCCTCTGGTACTGAGTCTCAGCGGGTCGGGATTGTGATGTCTCTACTTCAGGGTGATCCACAGACCTGGGCGTTTGGGCTAAGAGCGGATGATGCTGCTTTGTTATCAGTAGACTCCTTTTTTAAATCCTTAGGCCTCTTATATGACGACCCAGATAGAGAAGCATCAGCTTAGAGTCACCTGCGTGCCCTTAAGCAAGGCAAAAATCCAGCAGAGGTGTATTGTACCGAATTTCGCCGTTGGTCGAACGACTGTGGCTGGAATGACCCGGCCCTGCGCAGTCAGTTTCGCCTCGGACTGTCGGAAGTGATTAAAGACAGTCTCCTTCAGTACCCCGCTCCTGAGACTCTAGACAAACTCATGGAGCTCGCTATTAAAATTGATCGTCGTCTCCGAGAGCGGAGGGCTGAAGGAGGAACAACTTTTAGGCCTAATCCATGTGTATATACTTTTCCTGAGGACGTCGAGGAGCCCATGCAAATGGGTCTCTCCCGGCTGTCCCCAGAGGAAAGAACCAGAAGGTTAAGTTCTGGTCTTTGTTTGTATTGTGGTGGTAAGGGACATATCGCACGTAACTGCCCGAACAAGCCGGGAAACGCTCTGACCAAGTGAATTGTGAGGGGGTTCACTTGGGTCTGCAGTTAATCTCCTCTAATAATTCTCTATTAGTTCCGGTAAAAATTTCCTTTGGCAGCCTCAGTTCGTTGGTGTCGGCCTTCGTCGACAGTGGAGCTGCAGGAAATTTTATGGATTTAGCTTGGGCTAAGGCTTTAGGCGTTCCACTTATACCCTTAGATAGACATATCACCATGCACGGCTTGGATGGGGGTCCGCTTTCCAAAGGGGTTATTACTCACCGCACACCTCCAGTATTGCTGACAGTGGGGGCCCTACATTCAGAAGAAATAGAATTTTACCTTACACATTGTCCGGCAGTTCCAGTAGTTTTGGGTCACCCCTGGCTTGCCTTTCATAATCCCACCATAGATTGGCGGTCTGGGGAGATTTCCCAATGGGGTCCTTTTTGTGTTAAGGAGTGTATTTCCCATCCTGTCCGGGTTGCGGCAGTTACCCCAGAACTTATTCCTCTGGAATATCAGGATTTTGCTGATGTGTTCTCCAAGGGTAATGCGGACGTTCTGCCTCCCCATCGGTCCTATGACTGCGCTATAGATTTAGTTCCCGGGGCCACTTTACCTAAGGGGAGATTATATGCCCTCTCCGGGCCAGAAACCACGGCTATGGATAATTATATCCAGGAAAGCCTGAAAAAAGGCTTCATTAGGCCTTCGAAATCTCCTTTGAGTGCATGATTCTTTTTTGCTGAGAAAAAAGATGGGTCGCTCAGACCATGTATTGATTTTCGGGCTCTGAATAAAATTTCTGTTAAAAACACCTACCCTTTGCCTTTGATTTCAGTACTTTTTGATCAGTTACGCTCTGCCGTTATCTTCTCAAAAATCGATCTTAGAGGAGCTTACAATCTCATCCGAACAAGATCTGGGGATGAGTGGAAGACGGCTTTCAGCACACAGTCGGGTCATTATAAATACCTGGTGATGCCCTTTGGGCTGTCAAATGCTCCTGCGGTATTTCAAGACCTCATCAATGATGTTCTTCGTGACTTTCTTGGAAAGTTCGTTGTCGTTTATTTAGACGACATTTTGATTTATTCTGAGTCTATGGAACAACATATTACCCATGTGCGTCTGGGTCTTCAAAAACTACGGGAGAATCATTTATACGCAAAACTAGAGAAATGTGATTTTCACATCACGGAAGTGTCCTTCTTGGGGTATATTATTTCTCCCCAGGGATTTTTCATGGAACCGAAAAAACTATAGGCCATCCTTAATTGGGCGCAACCCACAAATCTAAAAGCAATTCAGCGCTTTTTAGGGTTTGCAAACTATTATAGGCGGTTCATTCATACCTTTTCTGATTTGGTCGCTCCTATAGTAGCATTGACTAAAAAAGGAGCGGACCCTTCCAATTGGTCGCCTGCAGCCGAGTCTGCCTTTCGGGCCTTAAAACAGGCCTTTGTCTCGGCTCCAGTTCTCAGGCACCCTAACCCGGAGCTCCCCTTTATAGTCGAGGTAGATGCCTCAGAGGTTGGAGTGGGGGCTATCCTATCTCAGGAAGATCCGGAGTCTCAGGAATTACACCCTTGTGCCTTCATGTCCAGGAAATTCTCCTCCGCAGAATCCAACTATGACGTTGATAATCGAGAATTGCTGGCAGTTAAATGGGCTTTCGAGGAGTGGAGGCATTGGCTGGAGGGAGCTAGGCATACTATTACAGTGTTTACTGACCATAAGAACCTGCAGTATATTGAGTCAGCTAAACGGCTTAATGCTCGGCAGGCACGTTGGGCATTGTTTTTTACTCGTTTCAGGTTTATTATCACCTTCAGGCCCGGTTCCAAAAATACTAAAGCTGATGCCATGTCACGTTGTTTTCTTCCGGTTCACAATAACCATCCTGCTACTACCCCCATAGTTCCATCATCTGTCATCCGGGCAGGCCTCACACAGGATTTATTTACTCAGTTAGTCCAGCTTCAACAGCAGGCTCCTAAACCGACTCCTGCTGATCGTCTCTTTGTCCCTGAATTTCTGAAAGGCACTGTTTTAGCTGAGTTTCATGACAACAAAGTCTCTGGTCATCCAGGTATCACTAAGACCTTGGAGTTAGTCTCTCGCTCGGTGTGGTGGCCTAGTCTTTCTAAAGATGTAAGGGAATTTGTCCATTCCTGTCAGGTTTGTGCACGGCATAAGGTTCCTTGTTCATTGCCGATCGGGCAACTCGTACATTTAGCCGTTCCTCTCAGGCCATGGCCACATATATCCATGGATTTCGTGGTGGACCTTCCTCTTTCAGCCGGATTTCGAGTCATTTGGGTGGTAGTAGATCGTTTTAGTAAGATGGCTCATTTCATTGCTCTTCCCTGATTGCCCTCTGCTCAAGGGTTGGCAGTCTTGTTTCTCCGTCATGTGTTCAGGCTCCATGGGTTGCCCAGGGATATTGTCTCTGATCGGGGTCCGCAATTCACTGCTCGTTTCTGGAAACGTTTTTGTGCCTCATTAAATATGAAACTCTCTTTAACATCTGGGTACCATCCACAATCTAACGGACAAACCGAACGAGTTAACCAGTCATTAAAACAGTATTTACGGTTGTATTCGGCCAAACTCCAGAATGATTGGTCTGAATTTCTTCCGTTAGCCGAATTTGCTTATAATAATTCTTGTCATTCTTCCACCAAGGAGTCCCCATTCTTTTCAGTCTTTGGCTTTCATTCTAGAGCCAACTCTTTTTTTCCTCATTCTCCAGTCTCCTCGTTGACCTTAACCTCCCATCTCAGAACAATTTGGAGAAAGGTGCACCTTGCCTTGAGAAAAGCTGCCTTCCGAGAAAAGAAATTTTCTGATAGGCTCCGACGTCCTTGCACTTTTAAGGTGGGAGATAAGGTATGGTTGTCAACTCGCAACATCAAGCTCCGACAACCTTCGGCTAGATTGGGACCCAAATTTATTGGACCATTCCTTATCATTAAGAAGGTCAACCCAGTTGCTTTTCGGCTACGCTTGCCGAGATCTCTCAAAATTGGCAATACTTTTCACTGTTCTCTTTTGAAACAGTATTTTTCTTCCAGGAGATTTCCTCGGAGGACTTCCCAGGGTAGATCTCCGGTGGATGTTCAGGGGCAACAAGAGTTCTTGGTGGAGAAGGTTTTAGATTCTAAGCTTTCTCGGGGTCGGCTCTATTTTTTGGTCCACTGGAAAGGTTATGGCCCTGTAGAAAGATCTTGGGTCTTGGATAAAGATTTACATGCTCCCAAGCTGAAGAGGATTTTCTTTCAGGAGTTTCCTCAGAAACCTGGCTCTAGGGGTTCTTTAACCCCTCCTCAAGGGGGGTACTGTTAGGCGCGGCGGTCTTCGGCCGTGCCCTGACTGAGCAGCGTTCATGGCCGCCACGCCTCTCTCCTTATAATAATAATCCCTACTCTGAGCATATCATTGTGTATAAACGCTATATTGATGACATACTTTTAATCTGGGACGGCACTATGGAATGTTTTATGGATTTTATGATACACTTGGAAAGAAATGACTACAATCTATCCTTTACCTATAAGGTGGGTGCAACAGAAATTGAATATCTGGACTAGATTCTAAGTAATAAAGACACTGAAGTAATAACAAAAAAATTCATAAAAAAAGTGGACACCAACTCATATGTATACTATAAGAGTGGTAATGCAACTAAATGGAAGACAAATATTCCTTATTCACAATTTTGTAGAATAAAAATAAACTGTACAAAATCAGAGGATACGGAAGAACAACTAACTCTGTATGGAGAACGTTTCTTAGAAAGGGGCTATCCTAAGAACCTAGTGGAGGAAGCACAAACTCGGACTCTTGCTACAAATCGTCAAGATCTTCTGAAATACAGGGTCAAAGATAAACAAAATCAAGGGCTGAATTTTATTACAACTTTTAACTGCCAGGATAAGAAAATTCTGAGTATTTTAAGTAAACATTGGGGGATCTTGCATACAGATCCCATCCTGAGCACGATTTTACCGGACAGACCACAAGTGGTTTTTAAAAAGCAAAGAATTTAAAAGACCATCTTGCACCGAGTATGCTGCTCCCCATTCGACAAGAAAAAAAAGAACTTTTGGGATATGAAAGGACTTTTCAAGTGCCAGCATTGCAACATTTGTCAATTTGTGAACTCTCACACAAAATCCTTTACTAACTCAGAAGGTTCTAAAACTTACTTCTCAAAGGACCGAACAACGTGCAACACCTCTTGGGTAATATATATGCTCGAATGCCCTTGCAAACTTAGATATATAGGGAAAACAAAACGACAACTGAAACTACGCATCCAAGAGCATATTAGAAGCATTAAAAACAAACAAGAACATAATTCGGTACCTAAGCACTTTAAACTCTTTCATGGATCAGACACAAAGGGACTTACAATTAGAACACTCGAAGTAGTCCACATGGACCAAAGAGGAGGCGACCGAGAAAAGAAACTTTCACAGAGGGAAATGTATTGGATTTATGAACTAAAGACTTTGGCCCCTAGAGGTCTTAACGATAATTATGAAATAGCACCTTTCCTTTAAAGTAGTCATCTTGAACCTATGCTATATACCTCTCTTAGTTTAAACATTTGCACTTTATAATAATTTTATGGTATTATAATATTTTAATTTGCACTGTCACTTTAAATTCATATTTAATATGTTCACTATGTATATATCGATATGGAGATTTAATATATTTAATTTATTCATGCACATATCTATGCACGAGCACTTCATCGTATTACTATAAACCAGTGCACTTTACAACCCATATTTGTTGAATCACGGTCAAATAGAAGAAAAGTATATATATATATAAAAAAAAAAAGCTTTAAACAACACATTATCTCATCCCCTTATATGATTCTCTGAAATAGAAGCTCGGTGACACATAATAATACCCTTTTTATTTCCTTGTTTACATTATTTTTATTTTCGTGCACATCTAATCTACAGTCTCTGGCAAGATGGCGCCACATAGCAGACTCATCTCGCTGACGGAGAGAGCCTGAGCGCGGCGGCGGTGGGCGGCGTTGTGACCGGCCTGGCAGGCGCATGCACACAGGGCTCCGTGAAGTCAGTCAGAGAGAGGGCGGATGTGAAGCCCCGGTCCGCTCGTGACTTCCGGCGGTCACGGCGGACGGGGGTAGAAAGACCGCTCTCTAAAAATGCACATTACAGACTTAGTTAAGCACACTTGCGCTATAATCATGTATATTATATAACATATATATATACCTTTTTGAACACTTAGACTAAATAATATATAATCCGGGCGGAAATTACGTCATTTCCGGAAAACCGGGGAAACTGTCAATTTCCTGTGTAATTGGACTAATTGATAGGGGTATAAATATGTGTCCATACAATCATTACCATCATACTCCTGAAGAAGTCCAAGCCGTGGGCATAGGACGAAACGCGTTGAGTGTTTACTCGTATGGACGACTAACTGACAGATAAGCTGTTTTTAATCTTTTATATGGTACGGGCAATGTTTTTACTGTTGGACTGTTCTAAATAAATGTGTGTTTTATGCAAAAACGTATTGCACCATTGGACCTTTTTCTGCTCTTGTCTCCATTATATGAGTTAAAACGAAGGAGTAATATCACCAGAATATTACTGATGACATTGCTCATTTTGAAATTGTGACATTGTGCCATTGAGAAAGGTGGTTGGAATTCCACCATATACGGTACACCTTTACTTCACAGGGTGATACTAAGGGTGACGGTCACATCCTATATACAATATTACACTAGGAGGCGCCTATTCTCACTTTTTTGTTTTATATATATATGTGTGTGTGTGTGTGTGTGTGTGTGTGTGTGTGTGTGTGTGTGTGTGTGTGTTGTATGGTGTGAGAGAAACCTATTTAGACAAAGCTGAACTGTATTTGTGCTTTTGCCTATACTTTGTGTTGACCCAAAACGTTTTCCATTAAACGTTTTATTTCTTCTCTTTTATATGTTCATACTGTATCACATCAAATCAATATCTAACATATTGCTAATACATCATATTGCTATAAGCACCTACAGTATGTTGAAAACCAATTAAAAACTACAATATATATGTATTATACTAAAAGAGAACCCAAAGCATTATTTTGGTGAAAATTCATATACGATACACTAATTCACAATAACTTGAACTATAAATTATTTAAGTTTCTAATCATTTCTGGTAAAAAACAAACAAAAAAAAACCTTGTGAGATGTAAATTTCACCTAACATATTGACTTGCTTTGAAAATAAAGTGATTATCGAATTCTTCACTTCAATAGAGCTTGGAAGTCAAGACCATTGTTAGATTTTTACATTGTTGCAATTCTCAGAAAAAAATCTGCTAACTTTTTTTTTATATATTTTAATTTAAATCCATTCTACAGTATCTGCAAATGTCTGCAGCACTGCCCTCTGTTTCACTGATTCAGGCAAAAGCCCTGCTAGAGAAAGATCTTTTACTAACTGATATCCCTAGTATATCGTCATCTAAGCCAGGACAGGTGTGTGTGTGTGTGTGTGTGTGTGTGTGTGTGTGTGTGTGTGTGTGTGTGTGTGTGGGGGGAGGTATTTAATTAGCCGTAATGACCCTTTTTTGCGGCAAAAAAAATTGAAAATAGGGCTTTTTTCGCAAGCTGTAATATAGCAGATATCCACTCACATGGGATATTACGCCATAGGGTTTATTGCAAATTTCTCTTCACCTAGCCTGAGCAGGTGAAAAGTAGGGGTAAATCCCTATTTTTGGGTAAACATGTTGGGACTTGGTTCAGCAGCCATTGGACACCACCACTAATGACTAATTAGGCACTTTGAAGTTTTTAATTACATTCAATTAGCCAATAATATGTCAGTTCTGGGTGAAAAACTACAAATGATGGAAACTGGGGTACAAGGAATGGGATAGGTATATGGGGGTGCTTTATAAGTGGTAAAGTGTTTTTAAGCTTGGAGGTGGGAGTAGTTGGTCATTTTTGCAAGGTTTTTAGAAGTGCTTTTCACCCATTTTCAATAGGTGCGATGCCTTTACACGTGACTGCGTATCGTGTTATTGCAGCTAACTGAATACCCCCCCAGAGGGGTGGATATATGAAGCAGTGAAAAGAGTGGAGAAGTGGGCCAGTGGAGCAGATATCCATGGCAACTAATTAGTTGCTCCAGATAATTTATTAGAATGCAATTGATACATGGTACCTCAAAGCAGATCGGTTGCCATGAGCAACTTCTTGTCTGACTCACTTCTCCACTCTTTTCACTCCTTCATACTGCTTCATACACCTCCATCCTCTATTCTCATGAAATCCTGAGCCAGAGATATACATGCAGAGATCATATATCACCACTGACGGCAATATTTTGCATTGCAGTTTTGTATTTCTTCCCCAAGGATATGATTTTTCCTAAGGTAATGCAACTATATTGCAAGCACAGCCTGCATCTTGACACAACTTTTATGACAGTCAAAATAAGCTGCACGTGACATTCCATCTTATATCTGGCATATACAATGTAATACTGTACATGCATTACATTAATTATACAGGTGTGAAAGAGGGTGGTAGCCTTGGTATTTAATGCCCGGTGCTATTCAATAAGATTCTCTTTTACTCGCCCGGTAAATTAACTGTATTTTGTTCTGATTTGTTACGCATTGTTCTCATTGCTGTATTACCCAAAATCTCCTTTAAAATCGACCATGACTGTAATTTCAAAGTGGTTTTTCATCTTTGAAAATAATCACTAAGGTCTCAGCTTCCAATAATATGAGTTTAGCACAGAAAACTTTTATTCTGTAATAAATATAATGTAGGTTTAGAGGAACCTACAGCCAAACATTCTCAAAGTATATACAACTATATCAGTAAGTTAATTCTGCATCATTTTATCATATTACCCATATACAAGGAGCACAGATGGTGTAAGGGTTAGCATTAATGCTTTGATGCCCACCACAGCCTTAACTATATGAAGTTTGTATATTCTCCCTTGTGGTTGTTTGGGTTTCCTCCCACAATCTAAAAATATACTGGTAGGTTTTTGTCTCCTTAACTGAGAGTGTATGTGTGCATGTAGTAGAGTACATAGATTGTACGCTCCACTGGGGTAGGGACTGGCCAAATATTCTCTATTAAGCGCTGTAGAATGTGTATGGGGATGTTGTTCCCATCTTGACTTATGGGATCCCAGCGGTCAGAAGACTGGAGCTGGAATCCCGCCAGCTGTCAGAATGCCGACGCAAGAATCCCGACAGCTGACATCCCAAATGTAAGTACCAGGGGGAGGCTAGGGTTAGGCTGCGGGTAGGGAAGGTTAAGGGAGGGAAAGGGTGTGGGTTATAATACTATCCCCAAAAGTGTCAGGATCCTGACCGTCAGTATGCCAGTGTTGGTCTTCTGACCGCCGGCATTCTAAGTGCTGGGAACCCGTACTCACCCTATGTATGCCCTATATAACAACTGTTAATAAATAATAAGTGTGTCGACACTGCTAACAGGCTCTGCCTTTGTGCATGCTACAAAAAACTATCAAATATTTCTTACACTTCATATACACTACTGTATAAGGAAATCATGGGTGAAAATACTAAATATGGAGCAGACGTGAAGTGAGATTTCTGTACATTGTGTCCCATCAAGATGACCTCTTGTACATGGATAAATATAGTACTAAGTCTTGTGAACCATATCTATATACGTGCAAATAGTTCACAGGACCTAAGCATGCCATTTGTTTCAACTAGGGCTACTCCAACTGTGTGTAATCTTATTTTCCAAGTGATTATTTTATCTAATGACAATCTTAGTCAATGTAGTGTAACAGGGTTAGAGAAACATGTACCATCTCCTGGGGTAGATAGTAGTGCACAGCAGCCCAAAGTCCAGGGTTTCTGGTGCAACTGGTCTCAACCAGTTTTATTAAGCAGACAAATAAAATAAAACATTAAAATAGACACCTTGCCGCTTGGTGCTAGCTAAACATACAGGTAAGCCACTCCTGACTAACACTACAAAACCATAAGCAACATGTCACCCAGTATAGCTCACTTGTATCCAAATCACTAATCTGAGGCCACAAGCCCTAAACCCCAAACTGGGCCTTATGGATGGAGCCACCCTCCTTTCTCACAGCCATACCCCAGGACCCCTTAAATGTCTCTTACTAAAACCTAAAAAGTTATCATCAGAACCAACACAATATTACTATGTTTTTAAAACACATAGGTAAGAGACCTGGGGCAAATATACCTGCCTTCCAACACTATTCCAGTGACCTTGTCACAGTAGCCATAAAATGCCATGTAAACCGTTTACTTGATTCAACATATATAATCTAAAATGCCTAAGGGTTTTGCTTTTGAGTCCTACATCAATATTCTCCCCATTCCTTCCCATAGTCTACAAACAATTTATGAAGCTAATCGGTACTCTCATATATAACTGTGTTTGTGTATATACAGCAGGAATAGATTGTAAACCCCCCTGGAACAGGAACTGGTGCATGGATAAAATTCTCTGACTGTACATCATTACTACAATATGTTGCAGCTGTACTAATTAAGACTATTAACAGTGCAATATACTTACTGCTGAGAGGTTACAATTATAATCTATGATTATAGATTATAGATTAGATAATAGATTATGAGGATTGGTACAGTACGTGCTAAATGTACCTGTTCTTTAATTAAACCAAAAGGGATCAGTGGAGTAACAATAAAAGCCTCTTATATTTAGTTATGTGCTACAGGTTGAGTCTCCCTTATCCAAAATGCTTGGGACCAGAGGTATTTTGGATATGGGATTTTTCCGTATTTTGGAATAATTGCATACCATAATGAGATATCATGGTGATGGGACCCAAGTCTAAGCACAGAATGCATTTATGTTACATATACACCTTATACACACAGCCTGAAGGTCATTTTAGCCAATATTTTTTATAAATTTGTGCATTAAACAAAGTGTGTGTACATTCACACAATTCATTTATGTTTCATATACACCTTATACACACAGCCTGCAGGTCATTTAATACAATATTTTTTAACAACTTTGTGTATTAAACAAAGTTTGTGTACATTGAGCCATCAAAAAACAAAGGTTTCACTATCTCACTCTCACTCAAAAAATTCCGTATTTCGTAATATTCCGTATTTCGGAATATTTGGATATGGGATACTCAACCTGTATTTGATTGAAATGACAGTCTCCTCATTAACATTTTCAAAATTATACCTACTAATTAACTTCTAATTAGGGTTTATTTGGAGTATTCTTCATTATGTTGGCTTCCTGTGCAGCAGAGATCGGTGTCAGAAATTCAGATTACTATCTTACTGTATATGTCAAACAAAAGGCTACTGTATGTATGTATGTATGTAGTCTGATAATTATCTTTCATACATAAGTATGTAGGAAAAAACAATGGTTCCCTAATGCACACCGAGTGAAAAAATATTACTACATAATAGTCAGATAATACGGAGATCTTGGTTGCGTATATCTGCAGATATAGGGTTAAGCCCCCAGGCCGATCGACAAGGCCTCTCCGTCACTGGGGGTCCCTAATACTAGGTATGGGTCCGGGGTGCAGGACCCCATCATGTCGGCACAGGTCGGCTACCCCAGGTCAGCACACAGGTGAAAATTAATAAGGGTTAATAAGAAGCACAGAAGTGCTATGTAGGTGGTGTGATTAAAATAATACAAAAATATATACAAAGTGATAGGGAAAATCTGTGCTTCTTATTAACCCTTATTAATTTTCACCTGTGTGCTGACCTGGGGTAGCCGACCTGTGCCGGCATGATGGGGTCCTGCACCCTGGACCCATACGTAGTATTAGGGACCCCCAGTGACGGAGAGGCCTTGTCGATCGGCCTGGGGGCTTAACCCTATATCTGCAGATATACGCAACCAAGATCTCCGTATTATCTGACTATTATGTAGTAATATTTTTTCACTCGGTGTGCATTAGGGAACCATTGTTTTTTCCTACACAGAATTACCCCTCCCTTTTAGCACCTGAGTGACATCACTATCTGATTGAGCAGCTCACCATTTTTTGTATTGTATTGAGAGGCATGGATGGGTCAGCATTAGGAGGGATTGCTGACTCTAGACTGCCATAGGAGAAGCTAGGGGTATCTCCAGGTAAGCTGGCTCTCAGATGCTCTAGGAGCCATTACCATGTGGCCTTACACTGGGAATTCAACCCAGACATATTTGTAATAATTTATGGGGTGGGTGTGGGGTGTGGTGGCCTCTGTGTCGGTATGGCTGGGCTGCTTCAGGTCGGCACACCCTAACACTTTATTAACACTTTTGATTTTCCCTATCACTTTGTATATATTTTTGTATTATTTTAATCACACCACTTACATAGCACTTCTGTGCTTCTTATTAACCCTTATTAATTTTCACCTGTGTGCTGACCTGGGGTAGCCGACCTGTGCCGACATGATGGGGTCCTGCACCCCGGACCCATACCTAGTATTAGGGACCCCCAGTGACGGAGAGGCCTTGTCGATCGGCCTGGGGGCTTAACCCTATATCTGCAGATATACACAACCAAGATCTCCGTATTATCTGACTATTATGTAGTAATATTTTTTCACTCGGTGTGCATTAGGGAACCATTGTTTTTTCCTACACAGAATTACCCCTCCCTTTTAGCACCTGAGTGACATCACTATCTGATTGAGCAGCTCACCATTTTTTGTATTATACATAAGTATGTGTATGGTGACTACAGAACTTCTGTTAAAATGTTAATTCATTCATTTGAATTAAAATTTTACAAACCATACGTAGACAAAATGGAGGCTTAATTACAGGTATAATAAAATTACACTAAGGGTATCGCTCAGATTTGTTAGCAAACAAAAAAAGCACATTAATGGGCAAAATCATGTGCACTGTAGGTGGGGCAGATATAATGTGCAGAGAGAGTTAAATTTTGGTGGGTAATATTCAGGGGCGGATTAGTAACAAAAGGCGGCCCTGGAAAAATTTGCACTAGTGGCCCCACATGGGCAGCACCAGAGGTGTAAGGTCTACCCATGGGCCATGGCAGCAGCACCCTCCCCCCAAGACTTTCCAGATAGTGGGCATGTCCAGCATAAAGGGGGAAGTTAAAAAGAAATAAAATAAAATATTATGAGCACATTATATGATACACCTTCAGAATTTAGGAAACTATATCATTCTTTAGAAAGATATATTTTCTTGCTTATTACACCAACCGTATCCCAATCACTATTCACTCAATCTTATATGTCAGCCAAGCAGGCAGACAGAGCATACACTAGATCATCTGCAATCACAGGCTAAGTGGCAAAGTAATTTTCATATATGCAAATTATTTTCCATCTTATTCATTATGTCTATAAAAAGGACCACATGTCCTCAAACAAAACAGGCCCCGCGGGTGTGTCGGCCCACCGGGAATCTTCCCTGTAGACCCTATGGCCAATCCGCCTCTAGCCACAAAGAGCAGTGCCAGGCCCCGGAATGGTATGGGTGTGTGGCCTAAATAGGGCGCCTGTCCACGTCCCCTAGAAAAAAATACTTTTTCCACAAGGGGAGGTATCTTACCTTGCTTGATCTGGGAAACGGGTCCCTCCTCCTCAGCTGGGGCCATGTTCCCAGTGATATTCGGGACGATGGCACATGTGCACCAGGGACGTGCAGTCAAGGGAGGCAGAGCCTCACCTGTCATAATGATTAAAATAATACAAAGTAGATATCTATACCATATATACTGTGTTATAAATATCTTCTTTGTATTTTTATAGTAATTTTTGTCCTGAAAACGCAGCCAAATCTGAATGGGAGGCAGCGAGAGATCTGCCTCCCTCTGACAATACTAAACTGGCTGAAGTGGGGGGTAGTGCCAAACACGGGCAGGTTCATTGAAAAAAATGTGGAGAAGAGGCATCTATACATCGTATTAAGGGGCTAATTCAGTAAGGATAGCAAATTCTGCTTATCAGCAGAATCTGGCATCCTTTTCCTAGCATGCTGGGGGCCACCCTTCGCTGGGCAAGGCCGCCCAGCACAGCATGCTGACCGGAGCCTCCCCCCCCCCCCCCCCCCCCCTCAACAAACAGAAATTGTGAGTGATCGCAATTTCTGCTTGTTAGCAGAAATACTGGAAGCCTCCTGCCAGGGCAGCTTGGCTGCGCCCGCAGGAGACCCGCCACCTTCTCTCTGATCACAGCGGCTGCGTGTGACGTCACACAGTTGCCATTATCACGCCCACAACACCCGCCGTTCATCTGACTCCACCCTCCATTCGCGCCGCATTGCCCCCGCAATGCTTAGTCTCCTCCCAGAGGAGTCCAATGAGGCAAGTTGGCTAGTCTGTAATTTTCCACTCTTGAGCTGATCATCTGTATACCAATAAACACTGGCTCATGCTAGTCCCCTAGATCTCCCTGTTGTGGAAAAATTTTAATCCCCACAGCCACAGCCCCACATACAGGATTACAGGTGAGCAAGCCAGACGGCAGCAGCACCAGAACTGCTCTTGCTAAACTGTTTTCTAAGCTATTATATTCACATTGGTGTAGGAGGATTATTTTATTGAGGAGATTGAGCTCCGCACGTACATTAATTTTATCGCTTTAAGAAGCAGGGATATGGCTATAAACTAGGTATAAATTGCTGCAAATACATATTAACAGGATTGAGACTGTGTCATTCCTACAAAGAATCATATTGGCAACATTGTGTACTTTAGAGCAGTGGTTCTCAACCCTCGGTCCTCAAGTACCCCCCAACAGTTCATGTTTTTCAGGTCTCCTCACAGGATTGCAAGTGAAGAATTTGCTCAGCCTGTGGGTCTTTTATAATGTGTCAGTGAGTAATGAATACACCTGTTCAACTGCTAGGTGACCTGGAAAATATGAACTGTTGGGGGTACTTGAGGACAGAGGTTGAGAATCACTGCTTTAGAGCATTCTATATACTGTGTCTCAATATTACCCCTCAGACCCACCCCATGTGAGCCTCCCCAGCCTTTGCCCTCACTGTAAGTCACTGATGTGCTGCCAGAGTCTTTGCTTTCACTGTACAGCGTCATCTTCCTGAAGTTGTCACTGGGAACATAGCCTGCGGACGAGGGGGAATTTGCTTCCCAGATTAAGGTAAGTATACTCGGGAGGGGTTGGGGCTGGGAGACCGGTGATTGGGATCCTGGAGGTCAGCGTTTGATATCCCGGAGCTCACTGCGCTTGCCACACTGCGGGCTCGGTGCCTCACTGTGCTTGCCACAGGTTCTATTCCTCTCTATAAGTGTCGGGGACACCCATGAGTGGGAATAGAGCCTGTGGGTCGGCATTCCGACTGCCGGTATTTTCAGCGGTCAGGATCCCGGCGGTCACCATGCTGACGCTGGGATCCCGAGCGCCGGTCACATGACCGCATCCCCTTGGGAGGGGGGTGGGAGTGGGGAGTCGGCCCCCTCCTCTCTTAGCGCCATTGACTATAGGATGGTTATTTGGTCTACCTGGGAAGCAACTACTGTGGTCTCTTATACATTTACCTGCTTACCATCTTTGCCTGGTATTATATAACTATTTACTGTGTTCACACTACACGGTCGAGTCACATTATTATGATGACCACCTCCTACATTTGATGTCGGCAGCCCGTAGCCCATGAAATACAGCACGTGTTGTGCCATAACCAGATTAAGGGGGGATGCTGGGCATACCGTTCCCCCGGGCCTCCTTTGTCAGGGGGCCCCCAGGCCGAGCACTCTGACATCTCTAGATTTCCCTCTTAAGCAGCAGCAGAACTAGCAGCCAGAATGCGAGCAGGACAGTATGCAGTACAGGCAGAGACACAGAAATATCATGTTTCATGAGCTACCGACAGAGCTTTCTGACATGAGGAGAGATAAGAGGGTGGAGAGAGCTGTAAGTGACATAGGGATTCCAGCTTCCCCTCCTCCCTGCCTGGGTGTCTGAGTCCTGTGTAAACTATTGTGCAACTAAGCCATTTGGGTCTAGAGATAGAGACACACACACAGAAAGTCATCCTGAGTCCTGTCCCAGTGTGTACGTAGAACACATGCTGCTGCTATTCTTGCATGTAACAAGAAATTATTTTATTTTTCTATGTTTATTTTAAGGTTAAGTTGTCTTTGTTCCACTACAAGAAAAGTTTATAAAATAGTTGTCTTACAATTAGTTGGAGCTGTAAAAAGTACCCAGACATTATGAAACTATTAGTTAAAACTAATAAACACCATTGGTTTAAATTTAATATACACAATCCATACATTCCAACATGACCCATTCCAGGAGAGACAAAATGCTCTCTACCTGGACTTCCTTCTTCATTTATGATTGTGTTGAAATACCTTTCTTATCAATTAAATAGTTGAACACAGGTGACGCTAATCATACATTAAGTGGGAAACCCAGGTAGAGAGCATTTTGCACCTCCTGGAATAAGACATGTTGGGAGGTATGCACAAGTTAATATACATCCACCACCTTCCATCGAGGCCACCCTGTCTTAAGTGCCCCGGGCACTCCCAAGGCTTAATCCGGCCCTGTGTTGGGCGCTGGCTTGGTGGGTATAGAAAGTGTGCGATAGGTCATCTGCACACATATCACTCATTACTGTCATGGGTAAAAGGGGCGATTTATCAGAGTTGAAAAAGAGATGATTATCAGCTTCCGGGCCAAGGGTGGCAGTATTTCTGAAACAGCGCAGTGTGTGAACTGTTCGTGTGCTGCTGCGGTGAAGGTGTATCGTGACTAGACAAATGGCACCATTGCGAATAACCAACGTGGACACTGCGAAGCATCACCTGCCATTGATGTGAGAGGTGAACGTTGGCTACGAAGGTGCGTGAGGGCCGACCAACACGCTACAGCGGAGCAGCTCACCGTCAAAATGAACCTGAGGAATACTAGACGTGTGTCTAAAACGACAGTTCAGCCCATCTAGCTGCTGTCGGTGTTGCACATAATTACTATTAGCTGGTGGTCATAATAATGTGGCTTGACCATGTAGCTGATGTGCCCAGTTTGCTGGGTGGAGCGTTTTACCCCTTTTCACCCCCTTAGGAGTCGAATTTGGAAAAATCCCTGCTTAGTAGGTGGATACAAATAACTGTCACAGTTTCCAGACCACACCCTGCAGGTCACATGTTCCAGGTCACCCATCAGGTGCACAAGGAGAGTTCACCATCTGTCACATTTTCCAAAGCACAATGGTGATGCATTGTAAATGGCAGACAGTTTTGCCCATAACTCCAAAACAAAGCAACTAATTACGCCAATATTTTTCTGCAAATCTACAGACCAAGACCTTAAATTTGGTATATGCCCTGCTCAGACAACGGCATCATAAAAATATGTCAAAAAGTTGTCCTTATGTTATTAATATATAGAATAGAACATTTTTTTTTCTACTAAAAGTTCTAAGGACCGGCCTGAGAGCCGCACACAAACTGCACGCAATGCTAATGCGATTTTGTTGCAACTGCTCAAGAGCGAAAATTCAAAAGAAACGCCTACGGCGCATTCATTACACAGAGTGTACGCACACAGGTACTGTTGCGATAAAGACAGACGATTTAATAAATGTTGTGGAAAGGTTATGGGCATTACTGTGCAGTGACTGGGAAGTTGCTAGAAATGTAGAAATGGTCTGTTCAGTGGGCATGTTATAGAGGTGTCACGGTGTGCAAAACGCACGTGGCTGCATTTCCAGGTGCACAGCTGCAAGCATAGGAGGCCATAGTCAGACAGGGAAACGGCACCTGCCATAGGGCTGCTGTGAAAGGACGAACCAATTGGTATTACAGAGATCACAGATGCTAAAGAGTGGGAATCTTATCTTGCACATTCGGAAGAACGGATGTACTGTACAAGGAAGGAGTGTGTAGCTGCATTTGCATAAAGTTGCAAATATACCGCCACCAATAGATGCTGCTGCATTGTAGCCATGATCAGGCCCTACCACCCAGATGTATCAAGCCTTGGAGAGTGATAAATTGAACAGTGATAAAGTATCAACCAATCAGCTTCTGTCATTTTTCAAACACAGCCTGTAACATGACAGTTAGAAGCTGATTGGTTGGTACTTTATCACCGTGCAATTTATCACTCTCCAAGGCTTGATAAATCTAGGCCTTAGTGTTTTAAATTGAATGCACAGTAGTCCTTTTTTTACTATAAGCCCTATGTGATGAAGGAAGATGACTGGTGGGGACCTAGGAACACGGAAGCTACACAAAGACCTTGCTACATGCACCATTTGTGCTGTGGTCTAGCAAGCATATAAGGATGTTTAGCTGTAGGGTTATTTTATTATTATTGGTAACCTGATTGAGTACAGAGGGAAGTAAGCCACTATTTTTGGGAGAGGACTGTTTCACCAAGTGTGCTGTTATCTCTTCACCCCGTGGTAGCGGCTATATGTATAGCATTAGCTACACCACTAGATTCCATGTATGGTGCTTCCATCCATTGTTGCGTGCTTGTTATGAAGGTATTATGTTCTGTTATGTTCTCCACTACCTTTCTTCTATATATAACAGAGGATTTCAAGGTATTAGAAAGATCAAGTGGAACGAATCTATAAGCCGCTTATGAATGATAGCTTCCCTAAACCCTTATACTCATTTCAGACAATGAAATCTTAATTATAGTAAATGACTACATTATTACACCATAACTGGCGGGAAGAAGGTTAAATTTTATTTACCACTTCCGCTTATGCAAACATAATAATCAAATTTAGTCAACAAGGTGGGCAACCATAGCCACCCCCTTACACCATGGGCACAGCCCCCTTACGATTCTTCAGATTGGGTTCCTCCAATTCCATGGGTCATGAAGCAGTAAACATGCTGAAAACATATCCCCCTTCCCCCCTGGTTGATCAGCTCAGGAAGGCCTTCATGAGTTATTAGTATCACTGGAGTCTTTGACATTACCAGCAGCAATGCTGCATACACTGGCATACAGCAGGTGTTTTCTGCCTGTATTCAGTCAGGTAAATCAGTAAACGTGCTCACTCACTACACGGCCCGAGAGGACATATCATCCTCCAATTACATAGATAATATTGTACCTTGGTTGTCTTTCAGTTTGCAATTCTTCTGGATGACCAACTGCCAAAATCTGAGTTACTGAACACAGTTTCAAGCCGTGTCACAGCGCCCTGAAACCCTGTTCACTCTGCAGACTGGACCCAATAAATTTCCGGGTCTTCCCTTTGCTGGTGCTTGGAGATGACATGGGGGTCTAGTCATTGAGCAGTGAAAAATGTGAAGTGAGCCAATGGAGAAGTTGCCCATGGCAACCAATCAGCTGCTACGTATAATTTTATAGAATGCACTTTATAAATGTTATCTGAACACTGATTGGTTGCCATGGACAACTTCTCTACTGGCTCACTTCTCACTTGGCAACCAGGATCGGATTCCTGTGTAATACAACCTAAGCTTATAGAACACGTACAGATCAGCCAATATTTAATTTTTTTTTAAATAGTTGTATTAAATTATTTAATACATGCTTTATATTCATTTTCAAGCCAGTCATTTCAGTTGTTTTTATTGTAGTCTGTTAGGAATGGAAAGACGGGCAGCAGGTTAGAAATGAAACATTTATCTATGTCGGCTAATCTTTTCTATGTCAGCTAATCTCTTCAATCAGCTCCACAGAACAACTGTTGCCAAGTAACGAAATCCGGTCTCTGTCATAATGTTCTTTTCACTATTCAAACAATAACAGAGAACTGTGACTCTTAGGTTATGTGCAGAATCAAATACAAACGGGCACATTATTTAGATAGACACATATTTATTTAGAAAAACATATTGTATATAGACATATAATTTTCAGCTTCACCTTATCAGGGTATTAATTTGCATCTGCTCATAAATATTCACAGTTTATACATTTTAAACACATCCATGCATTATGTTGTGTGGATGTAAGATCACATTATGTGGTTAACAAGAAGGTCTTACACCAATTTAAGATACAGTATCAAACAGGGAATAAATTGTATCAATATTGCGGCACACAAAGGTCAGAGAGCACATACGTCTTATTTGTGCATTGTTAAAACAATCTGTGGTTTCAACCATTAGTAGAGCAACTGCTGGGCATTCAGTTAAATGGAGTGATGCCTAAAATACAATCACAGCCAAATGGCACCAGTAAATATATAAGATAAATGGTACATTCAAAATAATTATTGCATGGTTTGTGCCAGAGCCAGATCATCCATTATGCAACCTAGACTGCCACCTAGAGCCCAATGAATAACAAGTGTCCCAGATTACTGTAAATGAAAAAATAAAAATAATAAATAAATAAATAAATATACACTGCTCAAAAAAATAAAGGGAACACTTAAACAACACATCCTAGATCTGAATGAATGAAATATTCTTATTAAATACTTTGTTCTTTACATAGTTGAATGTGCCGACAACAAAATCACACAAAAATTATCAATGGAAATCAAATTTATTAACCCATGGAGGTCTGGATTTGGAGTCACACTCAAAATTAAAGTGGAAAAACACACTACCGGCTGATCCAACTTTGATGTAATGTCTTTAAAACAAGTCCAAATGAGGCTCAGTAGTGTGTGTGGCCTCCACGTGCCTGTATGACCTCCCTACAATGCCTGGGCATTGCTCCTGGACAGTCTGTGGTGCAACGTGGCGTTGGTGGATGGAGCGAGACATGATGTCCCAGATGTGCTCAATTGGATTCAGGTCTGGGGAATGGGCGGGCCAGTCCATAGCATCAATGCCTTCATCTTGCAGGAACTGCAGACACACTCCAGCCAGATGAGGTCTAGCATTGTCTTGCATTAGGAGGAACCCAGGGCCAACCGCACAAGCATATGGTCTCACAAGGGGTCTGAGGATCTCATTTCGGTACCTAATGGCAGTCAGGCTACCTCTGGCGAGCACATGGAGGGCTGTGCGGCCCCCCAAAGAAATGCCACCCCACACCATTACTGACCCACTGCCAAACCGGTCATGCTGGAGGATGTTGCAGGCAGCAGAACGTTCTCCTTGGCGTCTCCAGACTATGTCACATCTGTCACATGTGCTCAGTGAGAACCTGCTTTCATCTGTGAAGAGCACAGGGCGCCAGTGGCGAATTTGCCAATCTTGGTGTTCTCTGGCAAATGCCAAACGTCCTGCACGGTGTTGGGCTGTAAGCACAACCCCCACCTGTGGACGTCGGACCCTCATACCACCCTCATGGAGTCTGTTTCTGATCGTTTGAGTAGACACATGCACATTTGTGGCTTGCTGGAGGTCATTTTGCAGGGCTCTGGCAGTGCTCCTCCTGTTCCTCCTTGCACAAAGGCGGAGGTTGCGGTCCTGCTGCTGGGTTGTTGCCCTCCTACGGCCTCCTCCACGTCTCCTGATGTACTGGCCTGTCTCCTGGTAGCGCCTCCAAGCTCTGGACACTACGCTGACAGACACAGCAAACCTTCTTGCCACAGCTCGCATTGATGTGCCATCCTGGATGAGCTGCACTACCTGAGCCACTTGTGTGGGTTGTAGACTCCGTCTCATGCTACCACTAGAGTGAAAGCACCGCCAGCTTTCAAAAGTGACCAAAACATCAGCCAGAAAGCATAGGAGCTGAGAAGTGGTCTGTGGTCACCACCTGCAGAACAACTCCTTTATTGGGGGTGTCTTGCTAATTGCCTACAATTTCCACCTGTTGTCTATTCCATTTGCACAACAGCATGTGAAATTGATTGTCAATCAGTGTTGCTTCCTAAGCGGACAGTTTGATTTCACAGAAGTGTGATTGACTTGGAGTTACAATGTGTTGTTTAAGTGTTCCCTTTATTTTTTTGAGCAGTGTGTATATATATATATATAGCTATTTTTAAAATGGAGAATAAGAAGGAAACCTAAATTATTGTAAATGATGTGTGTATGTGTTGATATTGCAGAGTTATATACAGTAGGCACACACCATCAGATGCTTCAAACTGTGAACAGCCCAGTTACTTAACCAGACGTGTTGGGTTAATGATAGATAGCAGGTACGCTCATACTCACTGTTACATGTACAATGATGTGCACGTACACAAGGAGAACATTGTCCAGGTCAGTGGAATTACTAAAATATAATGTGATGAAACAGCAATAGAGACACGGACAATGGCATACCGTTCCAAAGAGAAGTCAGCAGGAGAAAAATGGTAACACAGCAGGATTGCCAACTAGAGTTTGGTTTGTGACCTCTGCAGGACAGGACTTGCTTTCACTGAACAGTGGTTATTTTTTATGGCAAAAAAGATGTTGGGTCTAGGAATATATTAGTGAAAAATGGGATGATGCATAATCTATAGTGATTTCTTTAGATCTTAATTATACTACATTGCCTTTTGATACTTAAATTTGTTTTTATGAGCGCACAACAGCATGCAAGATAATTTTGTATTTTGAAGTGCCTCAAAGTTGCAGCTAGTTCCCAAGTAATTGATATACATGCTCAGAAATCTTGGTTCATCTGGGTGTCACACCCAGGTGTTATCCTTCCAGGGAGTGGCACCAAAATACCGGTTCCTGTGCAGTGACATTGGCCGGGTGCTGCAGTGTGACATTATCCTGCAGCGAGCGACTCCTGTCACTGAGAAGGAGCTGGCGGTGCAGACACTAGTCTCCGGGGGCATCTCTGAAGATGCTGGACATGCCTCCGGAGTAAGGTAATAGGGAGCTTCCTGCAAGGCTTTGTCCCAAATTGATGTCATCAGGAGATACTGGTGTATTTAAAATAGGTAGAGTGTATGTGGTGCACATGGGCCCCGGGGTCCAAGGGAGCCCACACCGCACACCCTGCACCCATTTTTTTAAATACTCACCTCCCTGGAGTCCCCAACCAGTGGCAGCATCTCTAAATCTCCAGTAAATGTTGCGGCAACCATTTTTCCGGAACTTTGCGCATGCGCAGTAAGGAATTCACTTGGAAAATGGCCATCGCACCATTTTCTCTTACGTCCTATAGGATACTAGGAATCCATTTAGTACCATGGGGTATAGACGGGTTCACGAGGAGCCTTGGGCACTTGAAGAATTTGATAGTGTGCGCTGGCTCCTCCCTCTATGCCCCCCTACCCTTCACAGGAGACCTTATTTGGAGATAAACTAGACAAATGGTTCTCCAAAGCTACTGCAGGTAAGTCCAGTGGCGGATTTAGGGGGGGGGGGGCACCAAGGCACGTGCCCCCAGTGGCGCACCCAGGGGGGGTTTCCGAGTACCCAGAAACCCCCCTCCACTAGCTGCATGAGTATTATTAATGACTGTCTAGTGTCCTATGCAGCCTGCTGTCTTCCTGGTGGCACTTGCAAGTGCAATAAAAGTTTACTTTATTTTAATTCTAGTACATATATATCCATGTGCCTACATATATAAACATGTATATACATACATACATACATATAAACACACACACACACACATATGATATATATATATATATATATATACATGTGTATATATATGTGTAATGTATGTGTGTGTGTGTATATATATATATATATGTATGCATGTTTAATATGCTATGTATATGTGTATATGGGTTCACTACGATCTCCCGGCGGCCGGCCTCCCGGCGACCAGCATACCAGAACCGGGATGCCGGCCGCCGGCTTACCAACAGTGTGGCGAGCGCAAATGAGCCCCTTGCGGGCTCGCTGTGCTCGCCACACTACGTGCGCCACACTATTCTATTCTCCCTCCAGGGGGGTCGTGGACCCCCACGAGGGAGAATAAGTGTCGGTATGCCGGCGGTCAGGCTCCCGGCGCCGGTATGCTGGTCGCCGGGAGCCCGATCGCCGGCATACTGAAGACCACCCGTGTATATGTATGTGTGTGTGTGTATGTATATATATATATATATATATATATATATATATATATATATATGTGTGTGTAGATATATGTATATGTGTATATATATATATATATATATATATATATATACACACACACACACACACACACACACACAGACACACTAGTTTTACGGACCCAGCATATACTGGGTCACCTCAGTCCCCACCCCCGTGATTGGCTCCGCCCAGTTCTGGAAACCCCCCCATGCAAATCCTGCGTTTGCCACTGGCCCCCCCTGTCATTTTAAATAGATTTTTGCTTCTTCTTTTTTTTTGCGCGCGGGGCGGCGCGGTGCGCCCGCCCGACCTGATGAGGCTGCTGCAGCTGCTGCATGTCCAGGATTGGCTCCTTTGAGAAACGTGACATGCAGTCAGTCAGTGCATGTCTCACGTTTCTGTCTGTGCAGAGGAGCCGAGCAGTAGGAGGTCCCAGCTTCCGCCCGCCGCCGCCGCTGAACCAGCCTCACACAGGCACAGCGCTGCGCACCGGACATCAGCCGCCAACGAGGGACAGCGCACCCGCCAGCTGCCAGTCCACCTTGCAAGAGGAAGACGCCTGGCCCTACTGGTGAGTCTTGTCCTTGGGGGGAGAGGAGGAGAGAGCGGGGAGAGCTGTCCAGTGCCTGGCCCTGCTTACCGAGTCTTTTCCTGGTCCGGGGGGGGGGGGGGGTGTCTGAGAGGGGGAGAGCTGTCCAGTGCCTGGTTGGCCCAGGCCCTTTCTGGTGAGTCTTGTCCTGGGGGGGGAGGGGGGAGAGCTGTCCAGTGCCTGGCCCTGCTTACTGAGTCTTTTCCTGGTCCAGGGGGGGGGGGGGGTCTGAGAGGGGGAGAGCTGCCCAGTGCCTGGCCCTTTCGGGTGAGTCTTGACCCTGGGGGGGGGGGGGGGGGAGGGAGAGATGGAGAGCTGCCCAGTGCCTGGCCCTTTCTGGTGAGTCTTGTCCTGGGGGGGGTCTAATGGTCGACAGTCACATGGTCGTCGTGGACAAAAGGTCGATACATGAAAGGTCTTTTCCCCCCTGTGTATAAATTCATGGACCACTGGATTGTTTCTAAGTATAAGTTATATATATATATATATTTTTTTTTTTACAGGTACTATTGGATTCTACATGGACAAGTGGACGTGATCGTCGTGGGATGTAGGTAAGGAATCTCTCTCTCATGATTTTTCCCCCTCTGTACTTATTTTAATTTTTGCAGGTGCCGGGTGCCCCTATTGGATTCTACTGGACAAGTGGACGTGACCGGCGTGGGATGTAGGTAAGTAATCTCTCTCTCATTTTTACAGGAAACCCTATTGGATTCTACTGGACAAGTGGACGTGATTCTCGGCGTGGGATGTAGGTAAGTATGTGTGAGTGTGTAAGTGTGTTTTAATAAAGTTTTACTTTCACGGTGTGCGTGTTGTGTTTTTATTTGGGTATTTTTTGTTGTTGTAGAACTACAGGTACCAGCGGGCCCATTATTTCCCCACATGCTGGTACTTGAGGTTCACCAAGTACCAGCAAGCGGGGGGAGGCTTGCTGAGCCTTATAGTTCCACAACAAAAAACAATATTCTTTTTTTACACACTTATGGCTATCAGCCCGGCACCCACCGCCCAGGGGTGCTGGGGACAGCCTCGGGCTTCACCCCTGGCCCTTGGGTGCCTGGAGGGGGGGACCCCTTGATTTAAGGGGTCCCCACTCCTCCAGGGAACCCCGGCCAGTGGTGACTAGTTGGGGGGGTAATGCCACGGCCGCAGGGACCTCCATAAATGTGTCCCCCGGCTGTGGCATTATGTCCCTGGCTAGTGGAGCCCGGTGCTGGTTTTAAAAATACGGGGGACCCCTACATCTTTTGTCCCCCGTATTTTTGGAACCAGGACCGGTCGAAGAGCCCGGTGCTGGTTGTCTAAATACGGGGAACCCCTGTCCAATTTTTTCCCAGTATTTAAACAACCAGGACCAGCTCAAAGAGCCCGAGGCTGGTTATCCTTAGGAGGGGGGACCTCACACATTTTTTTTTTTACAATTTTTTAACCCATTCAGACCCTTTTCCATTAAGTTAATGGAGGCCCTGGACAACAAAATTGCATTCATGTCCTCCTCCCACTCCCTTCCCAGTCCCAACACTAATTTTTATTTTTTTCTATAAAAATTTACAATATATCACAAGTATGATGAGCAAGCAGCGGGCATTGGCAGTGCATTTCGACCACAGACACACTCGATACTCACATTGAGCACTTGACCATACCCCTCACACAATTGGTCACACCCACTGAAACTTGGTCACGCCTACTCCACTTCTAACTCCACCCCTCCTTGATAGCGCAACCACTTATGGTGCCCCCCCCTGTAATTTTTTTCTGGATCCGCCCCTGGGTAAGTCCACGTATCTTCCTTCTGTAGCTCCCCCAGCCAGGACCTAATCTACAGTCCTTTCGGACTGCCAAGTTTAAGGACAAAACCAGAGGTTCCTCTACAGCCACCAGAGGCGCTAGAGGTAAACCACGAAAACCAGTAACTGCTGGTTCACAGGAGCAGAGCTCAAGCTCTGCTTTCTTAAAGCCTTCAGCATGACGGTGGGCCGCGATGCCTGGAGGACTGGCAGGTGGGAGCCGACTAAAAGTTTTCAGTCACATCTGGACAACATCATGTCAGGATCCTTGGGTCATAGATCTTATTTCCCAGGGCTACAGACTGGAGTTTCAGGAGCTCCCACCTCACAGATTCTTCAAATCAGGCTTACCATTTTCACAGGACGCAAGTATAACCTTACAGGACGCCATTCAAAAACTGGTACAGACTCAGGTCATTGTTCCAGTTCCACTTCATCTGCAAAACAAGGGATATTATTCCAACTTGTTTGTAGTACGAAACCGGGCTGTTCGGTAAGATCGATTCTGAACCTCAAGTTGTTGAACCTGTACTTACGAGTGTTCAAATTCAAGATGGAGTCTCTGAGAGCGGTGATCTCAGGTCTGGAGGAGGGGGAATTCCTGGTGTCTCTGGATATCAAGGATGCATACCTTCACTTTCCGATCTGGCCGCCTCATCAGGCTTATCTACGGTGTGCACTGTAGGACTGACACTACCAGTTCCAGACCCCGCCATTTGGTCTCTCCACAGCACCAAGAGTGTTCACCAAGGTGATGGCAGAGATGATGTTTCTACTCCGCAAACAGGGAGTGAACATAATTCCGTACCTGGATGATCTTCTGATAAAGGCACCGTCCATGGAACAATTGGTGGACAGCATTAGCCTCTCAACCAAACTACTCCTGGATCACGGGTGGATTCTGAACTTACCAAAATCTCACCTGGAACCTCCGCAGAGGCTCTCCTTCCTGGGAATAATACAGAGAGTGTTCCTTCCCTTGGAGAAGGCTATGGAAATCCAGTCGATGGTTCGGGCTGTCCTGAAGCCAACCCGGATCTTGGTGCATCTGTGCATTCGTCTTCTGGGGAAAATGGTGGCCTCTTACGAGGCGCTTCAGTATGGAAGGTTTCATGCAAGGCCCTTCCCGCTGGATCTGTTGGACAAATGGTCCGGATCGCATCTTCACATGCACCAGATCTGTCTGTCGCCAAAAGCCGGAATCTCCCTTCTGTGGTGGCTACAGACTTCTCACCGTGTCAAGGATCGGAGGTTCGGGATTCAGAATTGGATTCTGCTAACCACAGATGCAAGCCTCAGAGGTTGGGAAGCAGTCACCCAGGGGGTGCAGTTTCAAGGAAGATGGTCAAGTCAGTAAGTCGTCCTTCCAATAAACATCTAGGAACTCGGGGCAATCTACAACGCCCTTCTGCAGGCCTCATCTCTACTTCAGAATTAGTGATGAGCGGATTCGGTTTTACTCGGTTTTACTCGGTTCTCAAAACCGAATCTTATTGGCTATTCAAAACACGTGACGTCAGTGAGCCAATAAGATTCGGTTTTGAGAACCGAGTAAAACCGAGTAAAACCGAATCCGCTCATCACTATTCAGAATTAGGCCATTCAGGTCCAGTCGGACAATATAACGGCGGTAACGTACATAAATCGGCAGGGCAGAACGAAAAGCAGAGCAGCAATGTCAGAGGTGTCAAAATTTCTCCTCTGGGCGGAAAAACACACTGTGGCGTTGTTGGCGGTCTTCATTCCAGTAGTAGGCAACTGGGAAGCAGACTTTCTCAGCAGACACGACCTGCACCCGGGGGAGTGGGGCCTCCACCCGGAGGTGTTCCGGTGGTTGACACGTCGGTGGGGATATCCACAGATTGACATGATGGCTTCTCGACTCAACAAGAAGCTCAGGCAGTATTGTTCCAGGTAGAGAGACCCACAAGCAGTGGCGGTAGACGCTCTGACAACTCCGTAGGTCTACCAACTGGTGTACGTGTTTCCTCCACTTCCTCTGATCCCAAGAATTCTAAAAAGAATAAAAAAGGAAAAGGTTCAAGCAATCCTCATTGCTCCAAACTGGCCTCAAATTTTGAGATGCTAATAGAAGATCCGTGGCCTCTACCTCTTTGCGAGGATCTTCTGTAACAGGGCCCGTTCATCTCTCAAGACGTACCGCGGCTACGTTTAACGGCATGGAAGTTGAATGGCTGATTCTAGCCAGGAGAGGGATTCCTGACAAGGTCATCCTGACTATTATCCAAGCCAGGAAGGGGGTAACTAGTGATGAGCGGGTTCGGTTCCTCGGAAACTGAACCCCCCCGAACTTCACCCATTTTACACGGGTCCGAGGCATACTCGGATTCTCCCGTATGGCTCAGTTAAACCGAGCGCGCCCGAACGTCATCATCCCGCTGTCGGATTCTCGCGAGATTCGGATTCTATATAAGCAGCCGCGCGTCGCCGCCATTTTCACTCGTGCAATGGAAATGTTAGGGAGAGGACATGGCTGGCGTCCTCTCCGTTTATTCATTGTTGAGTTGATGCAAATATTTGTGCTTGCTTATATCATTGTGGGGACTGGGGAACAGCTTTATATTAATATAGGAGAAGTACAGTGCAGAGTTTTGCTGATCAGTGACCACCAGTTTTATCCGTTCTCTGCCTGAAAAAAACGCTCCTTATCTGTGCTCAGTGTGCTGCATATATCTGTGCTCACACTGCTTAATTGTGGGGACTGGGGAGCAGCTGTATTATATAGGAGGAGTACAGTGCAGAGTTTTGCTGACAGTGACCACCAGTATACGTTGTCTGCCTGAAAAACACTCCATATCTGTGCTCAGTGTGCTGCATATATCTGTGCTCACACTGCTTTATTGTGGGGACTGGGGACCACCAGTATAATATTATATAGGAGGAGTACAGTGCAGAGTTTTGCTGACCAGTGACCACCAGTATATGTTGTCTGCCTGAAAAACACTCCATATCTGTGCTGAATTGTGTAGTATATAGTAGTACAGTGCATAATTTTTCTGACCACCAGTATATAATATATAGAAGTACGGTACAGAAGGCCACTGCTGTACCTACCTCTGTGTCGTCAAGTATACTATCCATCCATACCTGTGGTGCATTTCAGTTTAGCACAGTTTGCTGACCACCAGTATATAATATATAGCATTACGGTACAGTAGGCCACTGCTGTACCTACCTCTGTGTCGTCAAGTATACTATCCATCCATACCTGCGGTGCATTTCAGTTTTGCACAGTTTGCTGACCACCAGTATATAATATATAGCAGTACGGTACAGTAGGCCACTGCTGTACCTACCTCTGTGTCGTCAAGTATACTATCCATCTAGATTCTATACCTGTGGTGCATTTCAGTTGTGCAGTTTGCTGACACAGTGACCACCAGTATATATAGCAGTACGGTACGGAAGGCCACTGCTGTACCTACCTCTGTGTCGTCAAGTATACTATCCATCTACATTTTATACCTGTGGTGCATTTTAGTTTTGCAGTTTGCTGACAGTGACCACCAGTATATATAGCAGTACGGTACGGAAGGCCACTGCTGTACCTACCTCTGTGTCATCAAGTATACTATCCATCTAGATTCTATACCTCACCCTTACTGGTGAGTCTTGTCCTTGGGGGGAGAGGAGGAGAGAGCGGGGAGAGCTGTCCGGTGCCTGGCCCTGCTTACCGAGTCTTTTCCTGGTCCGGGGGGGGGGGGGTCTGAGAGGGGGAGAGCTGTCCAGTGCCTGGTTGGCCCTGGCCCTTTCTGGTGAGTCTTGTCCTGGGGGGGGAGGGGGGAGAGCTGTCCAGTGCCTGGCCCTGCTTACTGAGTCTTTTCCTGGTCCAGGGGGGGGGGGGTCTGAGAGGGGGAGAGCTGCCCAGTGCCTGGCCCTTTCGGGTGAGTCTTGTCCTGGGGGGGGGGGGGGGGGAGGGAGAGGTGGAGAGCTGCCCAGTGCCTGGCCCTTTCTGGTTTCTGGTGAGTCTTGTCCTGGGGGGGGGGTCTAATGGTCGACAGTCACATGGTCGACGTGGACAAAAGGTCGATACATGAAAGGTCTTTTCCCCCCTGTGTATAAATTCATGGACCACTGGATTGTTTCTAAGTATAAGTTATATATATATATATATTTTTATTTACAGGTACTATTGGATTCTACATGGACAAGTGGACGTGATCGTCGTGGGATGTAGGTAAGGAATCTCTCTCTCATGTATTTTCCCCCTCTGTACTTATTTTAATTTTTGCAGGTGCCGGGTGCCCCTATTGGATTCTACTGGACAAGTGGACGTGACCGGCGTGGGATGTAGGTAAGTAATCTCTCTCTCATTTTTACAGGAAACCCTATTGGATTCTACTGGACAAGTGGACGTGATTCTCGGCGTGGGATGTAGGTAAGTATGTGTGAGTGTGTAAGTGTGTTTTAATAAAGTTTTACTTTCACGGTGTGCGTGTTGTGTTTTTATTTGGGTATTTTTTTTGTTGTAGAACTACAGGTACCAGCGGGCCCATTATTTCCCCACATGCTGGTACTTGAGGTTCACCAAGTACCAGCAAGCGGGGGAGGCTTGCTGAGCCTTATAGTTCCACAACAAAAAACAATATTCTTTTTTTACACACTTATGGCTATCAGCCCGGCACCCACCGCCCAGGGGTGCTGGGGACAGCCTCGGGCTTCACCCCTGGCCCTTGGGTGCCTGGAGGGGGGGACCCCTTGATTTAAGGGGTCCCCACTCCTCCAGGGAACCCCGGCCAGTGGTGACTAGTTGGGGGGGTAATGCCACGGCCGCAGGGACCTCCATAAATGTGTCCCCCGGCTGTGGCATTATGTCCCTGGCTAGTGGAGCCCGGTGCTGGTTTTAAAAATACGGGGGACCCCTACATCTTTTGTCCCCCGTATTTTTGGAACCAGGACCGGTCGAAGAGCCCGGTGCTGGTTGTCTAAATACGGGGAACCCCTGTCCAATTTTTTCCCAGTATTTAAACAACCAGGACCAGCTCAAAGAGCCCGAGGCTGGTTATCCTTAGGAGGGGGGACCGCACGCATTTTTTTTTTTACAATTTTTTAACCCATTCAGACCCTTTTCCATTAAGTTAATGGAGGCCCTGGACAACAAAATTGCATTCATGTCCTCCTCCCACTCCCTTCCCAGTCCCAAACACTAATTTTTATGTTTTTCTATAAAAATGTACAATATATCACAAGTATGATGAGCAAGCAGCGGGCATTGGCAGTGCATTTCGACCACAGACACACTCGATACTCACATTGAGCACTTGACCATACCCCTCACACAATTAGTCACACCCACTGAAACTTGGTCACGCCTACTCCACTTCTAACTCCACCCCTCCTTGATAGCGCAACCACTTATGGTGCCCCACCTGTTATTTTTTTCTGGATCCAACCCTGCCTGTGGTGCATTTCAGTTGTGCAGTTTGCTGACACGGTGACCACCAGTATATATAGAAGTAGGGTACGGAAGGCCACTGCTGTACCTACCTCTGTGTCGTCAAGTATACTATCCATCTACATTCTATACCTGTGGTGCATTTTAGTTTTGCAGTTTGCTGACAGTGACCACCAGTATATATAGCAGTACGGTACGGAAGGCCACTGCTGTACCTACCTCTGTGTCGTCAAGTATACTATCCATCTACATTCTATACCTGTGGTGCATTTTAGTTTTGCAGTTTGCTGACAGTGACCACCAGTATATATAGCAGTACGGTACGGAAGGCCACTGCTGTACCTACCTCTGTGTCGTCAAGTATACTATCCATCAAGATTCTATACCTGTAGTGCATTTCAGTTGTGCAGTTTGCTGACACAGTGACCACCAGTATATATAGCAGTACGGTACGGAAGGCCACTGCTGTACCTACCTCTGTGTCGTCAAGTATACTATCCATCTAGATTATATACCTGTGGTGCATTTCAGTTGTGCAGTTTGCTGACACAGTGACCACCAGTATATATAGCAGTACGGTACGGAAGGCCACTGCTGTACCTACCTCTGTGTCGTCAAGTATACTATACATCTACATTCTATACCTGTGGTGCATTTTAGTTTTGCAGTTTGCTGACAGTGACCACCAGTATATATAGCAGTACGGTACGGAAGGCCACTGCTGTACCTACCTCTGTGTCGTCAAGTATACTATCCATCTACATTCTATACCTGTGGTGCATTTTAGTTTTGCAGTGTGCTGACAGTGACCACCAGTATATATAGCAGTACGGTATGGAAGGCCACTGCTGTACCTACCTCTGTGTCGTCAAGTATACTATCCATCTACATTCTATACCTGTGGTGCATTTCAGTTGTGCAGTTTGCTGACACAGTGACCACCAGTATATATAGCAGTACGGTACGGAAGGCCACTGCTGTACCTACCTCTGTGTTGTCAAGTATACTATCCATCTACATTCTATACCTGTGGTGCATTTCAGTTGTGCGCAGTATATATAGTAGTAGGCCATTGCTATTGATACTGGCATATAATTCCACACATTAAAAAATGGAGAACAAAAATGTGGAGGTTAAACTAGGGAAAGATCAAGATCCACTTCCACCTCGTGCTGAAGCTGCTGCCACTAGTCATGGCCGAGACGATGAAATGCCATCAACGTCGTCTGCCAAGGCCGATGCCCAATGTCATAGTAGAGTGCATGTAAAATCCAAAAAACAAAAGTTCAGTAAAATGACCCAAAAATCAAAATTGAAAGTGTCTGATGAGTAGCGTAAACTTGCCAATATGCCATTTACGACACGGAGTGGCAAGGAACGGCTGAGGCCCTGGCCTATGTTCATGGCTAGTGGTTCAGATTCACATGAGGATGGAAGCACTCATCCTCTCGCTAGAAAAATGAAAAGACATAAGCTGGCAAAAGCACAGCAAAGAACTGTGCGTTCTTCTAAATCACAAATCCCCAAGGAGAGTCCAATTGTGTCGGTTGCGATGCCTGACCTTCCCAACACTGGACGGGAAGAGCTTGCGCCTTCCACCATTTGCACGCCCCCTGCAAGTGCTGGAAGGAGTACCCGCAGTCCAGTTCCTGATAGTCAAATTGAAGATGTCACTGTTGAAGTACACCAGGATGAGGATATGGGTGTTGCTGGTGCTGGGGAGGAAATTGACAAGGAGGATTCTGATGGTGAGGTGGTTTGTTTAAGTCAGGCACCCGGGGAGACACCTGTTGTCCGTGGGACGAATATGGCCATTGACATGCCTGGTCAAAATACAAAAAAAAATCAGCTCTTCGGTGTGGAATTATTTCAACACAAATGCGGACAACAGGTGTCAAGCCGTGTGTTGCCTTTGTCAAGCTGTAATAAGTAGGGGTAAGGACGTTAACCACCTCGGAACATCCTCCCTTATACGTCACCTGGACCGCATTCATCAGAAGTCAGTGACAAGTTCAAAAACTTTGGGTGACAGCGGAAGGAGTCCACTGACAACTAAATCCCTTCCTCTTGTAACCAAGCTCCTGCAAACCACACCACCAACTCCCTCAGTGTCAATTTCCTCCTTACCCAGGAAAGCCAATAGTCCTGCAGGCCATGTCACTGTCAAGTCTGACGAGTCCTCTCCTGCCTGGGATTCCTCCGATGCATCCTTGAGTGTAACGCCTACTGCTGCTGGCGCTGCTGTTGTTGCTGCTGGGAGTCGATCGTCATCCCAGAGGGGAAGTCGGAAGACCACTTGTACTACTTCCAGTAAGCAATTGACTGTCCAACATTCCTTTGCGAGGAAGATGAAATATCACAGCAGTCATCCTGCTGCAAAGCAGATAACTCAGGCCTTGGCAGCCTGGGCGGTGAGAAACGTGGTTTCGGTAACCACCGTTAATTCAGAGGCAACTAGAGACTTGATTGAGGTACTGTGTCCCCGGTACCAAATACCATCTAGGTTCCATTTCTCTAGGCAGGCGTAACCGAAAATGTACACAGACCTCAGAAAAAGAGTCACCAGTGTCCTAAAAAATGCAGTTGTACCCAATGTCCACTTAACCACGGACATGTGGACAAGTGGAGGAGGGCAGACTTAGGACTATATGACTGTGACAGCCCACTGGGTAGATGTATTGCCTCCCGCAGCAAGAACAGCAGCGGCGGCACCAGTAGCAGCATCTCGCAAATGCCAACTCGTTCCTAGGCAGGCTACGCTTTGTATCACCGCTTTCCAGAAGAGGCACACAGCTGACAACCTCTTACGGAAACTGAGGAAGATCATCGCAGAATGGCTTACCCCAATTGGACTCTCCTGGGGATTTGTGACATCGGACAATGCCAGCAATATTGTGCGTGCATTACATCTGGGCAAATTCCAGCACGTCCCATGTTTTGCACATACATTGAATTTGGTGGTGCAGAATTATTGAAAAAACGACAGGGGCGTGCAAGAGATGCTGTCGGTGGCCCGAAGAATTGCGGGCCACTTTCGGCATTCAGCCACCGCATGCCGAAGACTGGAGCACCAGCAAACATTCCTGAACCTGCCCTGCCATCATCTGAAGCAAGAGGTGGTAACAAGGTGGAATTCAACCCTCTATATGCTTCAGAGGATGGAGGAGCAGCAAAAGGCCATTCAAGCCTATACATCTGCCCACGATATAGGCAAAGGAGGGGGAATGCACCTGACTCAAGCGCAGTGGAGAATGATTTCAACGTTGTGCAAGGTTCTGCAACCCTTTGAACTTGCCACACGTGAAGTCAGTTCAGACACTGCCAGCATGAGTCAGGTCATTCCCCTCATCAGGCTTTTGCAGAAGAAGCTGGAGACATTGAAGGAGTAGCTAAAACAGAGCGATTCCGTCAGGCATATGGGACTTGTGGATGGAGCCCTTAATTCGCTTAACCAGGATTCACGGGTGGTCAATCTGTTGAAATCAGAGCACTACATTTTGGCCACCGTGCTCGATCCTAGATTTAAAACCTACGTTGTATCTCTCTTTCCGGCAGACACAAGTCTGCAGAGGTTCAAAGACCTGCTGGTGAGAAAATTGTCAAGTCAAGCGGAACGTGACCCGTCAACATCTCCTCCTTCACATTCTCCCGCAACTGGGGGTGCGAGGAAAAGGCTAAGAATTCCGAGCCCACCCGCTGGCGGTGATGCAGGGCAGTCTGGAGCGAGTGCTGACATCTGGTCCGGACTGAAGGACCTGCCAACAATTACTGACATGTCGTCTACTGTCACTGCATATGATTCTCTCACCATTGAAAGAATGGTGGAGGATTATATGAGTGACCGCATCCAAGTAGGCACGTCAGACAGTCCGTACGTATACTAGCAAGAAAAAGAGGCAATTTGGAGGCCCTTGCACAAACTGGCTTTATTCTACCTAAGTTGCCCTCCCTCCAGTGTGTACTCCGAAAGAGTGTTTAGTGCAGCCGCTCACCTTGTCAGCAATCGGCGTACGAGGTTACTTCCAGAAAATGTGGAGAAGATGATGTTCATCAAAATGAATTATAATCAATTCCTCCGTGGAGACATTCACCAGCAGCAATTGCCTCCAGAAAGTACACAGGGACCTGAGATGGTGGATTCCAGTGGGGACGAATTAATAATCTGTGAGGAGGGGGATGTACACAGTGAAAGGGGTGAGGAATCGGAGGATGATGATGAGGTGGACATCTTGCCTCTGTAGAGCCAGTTTGTGCAAGGAGAGATTGATTGCTTCTTTTTTTGGTGGGGGCCCAAACCAACCAGTCATTTCAGTCACAGTCGTGTGGCAGACCCTGTCGCTGAAATGATGGGTTCGTTAAAGTGTGCATGTCCTGTTTATACAACATAAGGGTGGGTGGGAGGGCCCAATGACAATTCCATCTTGCACCTCTTTTTTCTTTCATTTTTCTTTGCATCATGTGCTGTTTGGGGACTATTTTTTTGAAGTGCCATCCTGCCTGACACTGCAGTGCCACTCCTAGATGGGCCAGGTGTTTGTGTCGGCCACTTGGGTCGCTTAGCTTAGTCACACAGCTACCTCATTGCGCCTCTTTTTTTCTTTGCATCATGTGCTGTTTGGGGACAATTTTTTTGAAGTGCCATCCTGCCTGACACTGCAGTGCCACTCCTAGATGGGCCAGGTATTTGTGTCGGCTACTTGTGTCGCTTAGCTTAGTCACACAGCGACCTTGGTGTGCCTCTTTTTTTCTTTGCGTCATGTGCTGTTTGGGGACTATTTTTTGGAAGTGCCATCCTGTCTGACACTGCAGTGCCACTCCTAGATGGGCCAGGTGTTTGTGTCGGCCACTTGTGTCGCTTAGCTTAGTCACACAGCGACCTTGGTGCGCCTCTTTTTTTCTTTGCATCATGTGCTGTTTGGGGACTATTTTTTTGAAGTGCCATCCTGCCTGACACTGCAGTGCCACTCCTAGATGGGCCAGGTGTTTGTGTCGGCCACTTGTGTCGCTTAGCTTAGCCATCCAGCGACCTCTGTGCAAATTTTAGGACTAAAAATAATATTGTGAGGTGTTCAGAATAGACTGGAAATGAGTGGAAATTATGGTTACTGAGGTTAATAATACTATGGGATCAAAATGACCCCCAAATTCTATGATTTAAGCAGTTTTTTAGGGTTTTTTGAAAAAAAACACCTGAATCCAAAACACACCCGAATCCGACAAACAAATTTCGGTGAGGTTTTGCCAAAACGCGTCCGAATCCAAAACACGGCCGCGGAACCGAATCCAAAACCAAAACACAAAACCCGAAAAATGTCCGGTGCACATCACTAGGGGTAACATCTAAAGATTACCACCATATACGGAAGAAGTATGTCTCTTGGTGTGAGAGCAGACAATATTCCGTTGTGGAATTTCATCTGGGACGTTTCCTGCTTTTTCTGCAGTCGGGAGTGGATGTGGGCCTATGCCTAGGCTCTATTAAAGTCCAGATTTTGGCTTTGTCTATTTTCTTTCAGAAACAATTGGCTTCTCTCCCGGAGGTCCAGACGTTCTTGAAAGGTGTTCTGCACATCCATCCCCCCTTTTTGCCTCCCACGGCACCTTGGGATCTCAATTTGGTGCTGCAGTTCCTCCAATCGGACTAGTTCGAACCGTTACAGGAGGTTGACGTAAAGTACCTTACGTGGAGGACCATCACACTGTTGGCCTTGGCCTCAGCAAGACGTGTGTTGGAGCTAGGGGTGTTGCCTCACAAGAGTCCCTACTTCATTTTCCATGAGAACAGAACTGAACTCAGAACTCATCAGCAATTTCTTCCTAAGGTGGTGTCCGCTTTTCACATCAACCAACCTATTGTGGTTCCGGCTGTGACGAACACCTCTGCTACTTCAAAGTCTTTGGATGTTGTGAGGGCTTTGAAGGTGTATGTAAAGAGAACAGCTTGACACAGAAAATCTGCCTCGCTGTTCATTCTCTATGATCCCAATAAAATTGGGTGTCCTCCTTCAAAGCAGTCTATCGCACGCTGGATCAGGCTCACTATCCAGCATGCTTATTCCACGGCAGGATTGGCGGTTCCAAAATCTGTACAAGCCCACTCTACTAGGTCGGTGGGTTCTTCTTGGGCGACTGCCCGGGGTGTCTTGGCTTTACAGCTCTGCCGAGCAGCTACTTGGTCAGATTTGAACACGTTTGCAAAGTTTTACAAGTTCTATACTTTGGCCTCTGAGGACCTTCAGTTTGGTCAATCAGTTCTGCAGGAACCTCAGCACTCTCCCACCCAGTTTGGGAGCTTTGGTACTTCCCCATGGTACTAAATGGATTCCCAGTATCCTCTAGGACGTAAGAGAAAATAGGATTTTAATTACCTACCGATAAATCCTTTTCTCGTAGGCCGTAGAGGATACTGGGCGCCCGCCCAGTGCTTTCTTTTTTCCAGCACTGTTACTTGGTTAAAGTATACTGGTTTATTCAGCTGTTGCTGTTCATGTTTCAGGTTTGGTTAGCATGGCTTTCCCATTGTTCTGTGTGCTGGTTCGTTATCTCACCACTTTCCTTCTCTATTCTTCTCTCAAAGTATGTCCGTCTCCTCGGGCACAGTTTTCTAGACTGAGTCTGGTAGGAGGGGCATAGAGGGAGAAGCCAGCGCACACTATCAAATTCTTAAAGTGCCCAAGGCTCCTAGTGGACCCGTCTATACCCCATGGTCATAAATGGATTCTTTATATCCTCTACGGACTACGAGAAAAGGATTTACCGGTAGGTAATTAAAATCCTATTTTTCCTGAGATCAGTGCATGCGCACTACATTCTTCTGGGACAGCACTAGGGTCCTCTAGTGACCTTAGTGCCCAGAGTCTACAGGGCAGCCAACTAGAGAGGAGAGGGCCTAGATGGAGTCTGCTCATGGGCCGCCTCCTCTCTAGAAGCGCCCCTGTCAGGAGACTTATGCATGAAAGGGGGATACTACTGGCTGCATCGGGTGTCACTGACCCTAGCATCGCCACTGTCTAAAACATCAGAAACAAATCATCTTGAGCATGCAACACAAGAATAAAAGCATAATTTCTGTCTGAGTTATGAAGAAAGCAGTAATCACTGCCAGCGGAACTCTTGCAAACAGCCAGCCACAAGCAATTCACTGGTGCTAGCCGTTGGCACTATCATCATCATCCACTATCTGTCCCTGACCACCCCCAAATAATAGTACGGCTTTTCCACGCATATGTGCAATTGTGCAAACATGCATTTACTGTACATGGCCTTTGTTACAATGCCTCCCAGCCTGCAAGTAAATCTGCATGCGTGCGCTGTTCTGGCCATGCAGAGGGCAAATACATGCAAAGTAAACGACATACTAGAGCTGTACTCATCATATAAACACATTCATACATTTGTAACAATATAACAGTATTTCAGTATAATACTGTATTTTATGGAACAAAATGAATGACACTTTTCAGTTAATGCATGCATCACTACAAATATGGTCACACAATTACTACTTCTTATGCTACCATTTGTCTCCAAACGCCTTCATTCTTCATGTTAACCTTTATCGTTAGAGGTGCGTTTTGGGAAAACAGTCTCCTTTTATGTATTCAATCTCTGCATTCATCTATTAACTTTTTAGACAGATTTGAGGCGAAGAAAAGAAATTTGGCTTGGAATACATAAGTAAACCTTAGCTGTAAGGTTATTCATTCAATTTTCCTACCAGCACCACTTACAAAGTATTGAATAAACTCTTATCATAAATAAAACAAAAAAAGTGCTACTTAAAATTGTAATAGATTTTTCATCCTATCTGTCTGGAGGGACTCTAGCGTGAAGGCAGTTATTTGTCTTTCAATAATGTGCAACCACTCATCTATGCTTTCAATATAATTACTAAAGTTGTGTTTAATGGTTTTTCAAGCTAAAAGAGTAACATCAAACAGCTTCTGGGACCAAAAAAAAAAAAAAGAATAATAAATAAAAGAGGGAATTGGGCCAAAGTATATATAAGATGATGTTGATACATTGGTGTAATGCTGTCGTGATTGCAGTACTATTCATGTGACATGAGATTACTGATAAGGGGGTAGGTGCTAGATCTAGAGGCAGGTACACACTAGGCGACGTGCTCTGTGAGCGACGTCGCCTAGTGTTTCCCCCCCCTGGGCCGGGCGGGCGGCGGAAGTGCATACACACTGAGCGATATGACGACCATATCGCTCAGTGACATCACGCCGCGGCCGGGCCGTACAGGCAGCTCTTTGCCGACAGTCCAAATTCAGCTGCATGCATGGCCGACAGCGAGGGTCGTTAACGACCCGCGGGGCCGCGGATGGCTCATCTTCAGCATAAACACTTCTCGAGAAAGTGAACGTCCCTCAGGAAGGGTGAAAATGAGTGACGTCGTTCATTTTCTCGGCAAGTGTGCATGCACCTTTAGATTGAAGCTGAGAATCCTCTGAGCTGGCTGATACTCAGCGCAGGTATTGAAAGGGGGCAGAAGGAGATTATGGGGTTTATTCATGAAGCACTGAAGAGTGGAGAAGCAAGCCTGTAGAGAAGTTGCCCATGACAACCAATCAGCTGCTCCGTACAATTGTATAGTATGCAAACGATAAATGTTACTTCAATGATGATTGGTTGCCATGGGCAACTTCTCCACTGGCTCACTTCTCCACACTTTTCACTGCTTCATGAATAGACCCCTTTTTCTTTAACTGAGAGTATTAAAACTATTCATAGATATTAATGGAACATATCAGACCTAAACTTTTGGGAGGAAAGACTGTCTACAGTTGAGTTATTGAAAGGTATAGATGCTAAAATTCCTATATTTTTTTTAATGGTACGTATTGCCATTACCGTAGTCTCTGCACAGCTCAGGACTTACTCAGCCGCTGCGATGATCCGGCCAGGAGCTTCCCACCAAACGTCTGGGCACGCCTGCATCTTTCCGGACACTCCCTAGAAACGGCCAGTTGACACCCACAAACGGCCTCTTCCTGTCAATCTTATTGCGATCGCATATGCGATCGCTTACTTTGTTAAACCTGTCACTGTCCGGAGGTCCCCGTCACCTGGGCGCGACGCGCCTGCACATTGCGGAGCATAGGCATGCGCAGTTCTGACCTGATTGCAGCGCTGCAAAAAAACGTAGCGTGCGATCAGGTCTGAATTACCCTCTATGTTTCTATGTTTAACTTGGTTGACTGGTTTGCTTCTACGAAAAGTATACCAAGATTAGCGCTCTTGTCAATAAAGTGGATGGATCTGGCACACCCCTGTCCCCTCCTTTATAAAGGTCCTCTCTAATGGTTGGCCAAGTCCGTATGTGGTGACTGACCACACCCCATCTAGTGGCTGGCTACACTCCTTAAACTTGGGCCCCTACGACTGAATTTCCTGGTGTTCCCTTAATTACTATAAACTATACTCTCCTTTCTCCCACAGCAAACTAAAAAGTTGGTAACCTATAAGTATAATTGCCGACTCTCCTGGAGTTGACATTACTTTGCAACTATGACACATTTGTACAGGGGGGGGGGGGAATGCAAAAAAAGACACTCAACGCTACCAAGTCCCGCACAGCATGGCGCTATTTAAAGAGCTGTTTAGCATCGCTGCAGCAAGGGTGTAAGAGTACACATCTGTAATACTCGATCGGGTCTATTCAATGCCTGTCGGATCCTCTCTGACGAAGAGGATCCAACAGTTCAGTATTCAATTTACGGGCAATTCAGACAGATCTTTGTCCGATTTTCGACAATGAAAAAAAAAAAAATAAGTCGGATAGACATTGTCGAAAACTGGACAAAAAACTGTCGGAATTGCCCGCAAATCCAACAAAACACGTGGATCCGTGGCTAATCCGCCGATCCATATGTTTTCCGACAAGTCGGATTTTTAGAAAGTCGGAAAAACGGCACTATAATTGAATAGGTCGAATCCAAATTAAAGAAGTCGTAAAGTGCAGTTTTTCCGACTTTTTAAAAATCCGACAGTAATTAAATACACCCCTATGTCTTCAAAAGTGGTCATCAGAATTGTATCAGCTTTGTCAGATTGGGCTGGTAGGTATTGTTTTTGTTTATAGCCATTGGATATAAGAAAATCTCATATTTCATATATATTTGACTATTAAAACCACACCAACGTTAGACAAATGTGCAAGTTTTGTGTCACGCCAATATTTTCTTTTGCCATGCACACGGGTGGAAAGTTGCAGCCCGCTGACATGGAATATGGGCCCTCATTCTGAGTTGATCGCTCGCTAGCTGTTTTTGCTTTGCAGGAGTGCGAACGCCTGTGCAGCAGAGCGGCTGCAAACACATTTTGTGCAGAACAAGACCAGCCCTGCAGTTACTTATTCTGTGCAATGATTGCTGCAACGAATGACACGGTAATGACGTCAGATACCCGCCCAGCAAACGCCCGGCCACGCCTGCGTTTTTCCAAACACTCCCAGAAAACGCTCAGTTGCCACCCAGAAACTCCCACTTCCAGTCAATCTCCTTGCGACTGCCAGTTCGACTGAAAGCGTCGCTAGAACCTGTGCAAAACCACGATGCTCTTTGTACCCATACGCCGCGCGTGCGCACTGCGGTGCATACGCATGCGCAGTTTAGCCATTTTTTTTAAATGATCGCTACGCAGCGAACAACGGCAGCTAGCGATCAACTCGGAATGAGGGCCATGGTTGTTTTAGATGCTCTGTACAAATGAATGCCTGCCATACAACTCATTGCTTGTGCTCATTGCTGCTATGGTGTAACAATTAGCTGGATGGAGACAGTGTAGCACTTTCTGCTCTGTTCTCACAGTTTGAGGGGCGCCAGATCATGCCACATTGCCAATCTGATGGTGGCCCATCTGTACAGTTGGTTACAGCAAAGGATGACATGTATTATCTTTAAATCAACTGTAACGTAAGAATAGAAATTGTGACTTGTTGTGAGCCAAAATATTCTACAATTTTTGGATATGTTAAATAATTTCGGGGAAAAACAAAACAACATACTGAACATCCTTTTTAATTATAGCAGTAAAACCATGTTGCGTTAAAAACCAGGGATCAGCAAAGGAGACAACACGCATTAATGAGCAGTAAAGCACACATGGTATTGTAAATGAAGGGATAATGAAAGCAATTTATTTGAAAATTAAAATATGATTAAGAATGGCAGATTATACCGTGGTCCAGATGCATAAAGAAAGCAACCAACATGCAACCAGACTCATTAATTTGGAAACCTTATGAAATTGGTTTCCTTTCTCCGACAGGTTTTAATATAACATATCTAAACTAATAGACAGCGTATGTAGCCCAAATGCATAGAGACCCTTTGAGAAATTAGTAAATGGAACGTCTCTGTATGCAGGATCACTGAGTGCTGCGTCCACTACAATATTGATTTTTCAAGCACATTTAACAGGCCTGCTTTTCAGGTTTGTGTCACACAGGTCACCTATAGTGTTATCCCCCTATCACCTCAACGCTCCATAGTCAGAGCCTCAAACATATTCCATACATTACATGTAGAAAAGAAAAAAATGTATAGAAGTTATTATTGATTTTTTCCGTTTCCTGAAGGCTTACATAACCAAACAACAAGTGATAAGATTTTGATACAAGGTCCACAGTCTACAGTATACTTTCCATCCAGGCCTGATTTTTAAAGTGAAAGGAAACAATAAAAAAGTGATACATTGGAAAAGAAGGCAAAAGCAACTCTACTGTTTAGTCCAGTGGTTCTCAAACCGTGTGCCGTGGCAGAGGTACTTGGAGGGGTGTCTTGGGTTGGTGGTCCAGGACCAATTCAATTATTTATGGTCAATGTAATAGGCAAACCCAGTGCTGGTGGCTGCCAATCATAAAATATGTGGACAAACAGAAGCAAATCTTATCCCTCACCACACAACTAAACCTAAGGATGACATATAAACACAATTTATTTAATTTAATATATCTTTCTAAATTTTTCAATAAGAAATTTTTGGCCTAGGGGTGCCGTGAACAAATTTCTGATACTCTTGGGTGCCATGATTCAGAATAGTTTGGGAACCACTGGCTTAGTCAGAAGTAATAACTCACTGCACACTGCCATAGCCTGTGAAATTCTTTTACACACCCCAAGGGGTCTGTTTATTAAGAACCTTCCGCAATGCTAAAAAAAATGGCTGTAATCTATCAAAAATAAAACAAAAAAACAAAGGGGACAGCTGAGAAAGATTCAGCTCCGGCAACAATGGCTGGAAGCTGCACAAGTAATCTTCCCACTAGCTGTGCCAGTAAGTTGGTGCAGACTGCAGGCTCCATTGAGGATTATGGGGACTGTGGTACTCTGTGTTAGTTTCCACATGGATTAAAATATGTTTTTAATAAATGATATCCTAGTAAATAGTTAATGTATTTAGGATTAGTTATTTGAAGAGAAATATGTATTTCTGGGGAGAAAAAATTAAATCAGCCATGCTCCCTTCACTTTCATCATGTCCTCATGAGTGATTAACAGTAGGATCGGAAGATGGGAAGGCGGAGAAAATGCTGATATGCTTTTTTGGCAGTCCAACATCTTGGCTGTATCATGTCATTTGTTGGTTCACGGACACAGAATTGCCAGCAGATATCTCACAGCATTGCCAAAATGTTCACGTTCTGATCCTTGCCAGCTGCTTGAGCTGAAATGTTGTCTGCTGTCTTTCTACTGATTCTTACAGTCGTTTCTCAGTAATTAAAGTACATAAGGTCCAAACATTTTTGAGTGCCATCATTTAAATCTGCACAAAGCCTTTGGGTCTTCAAGCATGGCAGCAAGAGGGGTTTTTGACTAGATTTGTGGCAATATCAATTGTGTAAGCAATATGCTATCAGTACTGATATAAGTCGTGTTCATTGTTATGTAGAAAGCTACCACCTGTTTGAATATTTGAATGCAAAAACTTTTAAGGTATAAGGACGGGTTGAGACAGGCAACCTGTTGCTCCCAGCTGGTGTGTGACTACAAATTCTAGCATACCCTATCAGTTAGAGGATGGGAACTAAAGTAAAAAAACTAAAAAAAAACTAAAAAACTATTGTATTAAGTGTTACATATTACCGATCTAAGATATTTTTATGGGTAATCTTTTCATCTTCCATGGAGGGGGTAAAACCAAAATATACAGGCAATATATTCTAAACATTCCTTCACACAAACCAAATGTAAATGTTTAGAGCTATTTTGCTCTTTAAAGTATTTTTTTCAAGCTGGTTTTATTGTTAGATATTTTTTTTTCAACAGGTTGAATGAGACACAAGATAGCAATACATACTTTACATAATAACTGTACAAACAGGCATTTTTACAGTAAATGTTTTTGATCCATGTTAAAACATATAGGGCGGATGTACTAATGGCAAAATGTGTTCAAAATGGGGCTTGACCGCATTTCTCATACAATATGTATCAATATAGATGGCATTACCAAGATACAAGCAAATGGGCTTATTTCTGCATAAATTGCCAAGAGGGATCTGGTAGAGGATGGTCTAAATAAGAGAAGGAAAAGCACATGAGTGGAGAGGGCCCTATATTCTAAATGTAACATACTGTATGCATAATTATAAAGCACATCATGGTGATCCACGTACACAGCAACCAGTGTCTAAAACTCTTTGAGAACTTGATTATGTCTAACATTGGCCAAATACTAATATTGATTATGTCTAACATTGGCCAAATACATACTGTACTCTATGAGAACTTGATTATGTCTAACATTGGCCATTGTTAAAAAAAAAAACACTGGTTCAATTAAGTTATTACCAAAGGGATGACCTGAGTGCTGGTTACTTGTTTTTGTTAAAACTACATTCTTAGTTTGCAATATGCAATAGCTTTAAATGTCATTTTCATGCAAGAAAACATTAGATCTGTTAGCCCAAATGCTAATTTTGATTGACTGGAGGTTCATCCGTGCTTACCAACTTTCTATCTGCCCCATGGGTGCAGCCAGGTCGGTATAATAGAGGGTGGGGCCTCAAAATACAGTAGGTGGGATGTGTGGGGCCACGGATGCATGATTGCGTCATTGTACCCCTGCTCCCTACTGTTCAATGCTCAAGATACGAGCATTGAATAGCAATGAGCAGAGCTACGATGACATGATTCAGCGCGAAATGCATCATCGGCCTCCCTGGACCTACCACCTTCATGGACGGCTACGGGGAGATACTGCCAGGGTGTGTGTGTGCATGGGGGAAGGGGGGGGGGGGGGGCGTGCGTGTGGGTGTGGGGGGGGGTGCGTGCGGGGGGGAGGGGGACTCCAGCTCCATGAGACTTGCCTGACTTTCCAGTGGGCCGGGAGTACCATCCAATTTTTGGGAGCCACCCAACCAATCTGGGAGAGTAGGCAAGTATGGGTTCATCAATGTTCCTGCTCTACTAGTGCACAGTCTGTAACCTGAAATTACAGGAGGGAATCCAGCCCTCAGAGGATTTCCCCTGTGCCCCTGTGGGTCACTTCGACCCTGTAATTTAGGGTTTCACATAATCTGAACAGGCATCCAGAAATGTCCACATAGAAAGCTACTTTCAGGTCACTGGGGTTCTAATGATCTTGATTAAGACCCCTATGGCCAGGCTCTACCGAGTAGGGGGGGTGGGTTGGTTTTGGGTCTTGGGGAGAAATTTGGCAATTTCCAAGAAAGTAAGTTCAAACCTAGCGCCTAAGATAGAAAAGTACTTGTAATAAATCTGGGCCTCTGAAAGACCAGCCCAGGGTTATTCAATTGAAGGAAGTAAACAAAGCTTGAAGGTCTGATTATGTTTCTCCCCGTGCAGACATCTGGTACATGTAGAGCTATAACTGGACTAGATGCAGGACAGATTAGGATATCAGGATAACCTGAGACAACAATAGTAAGGGCCGGTAGCACAACAGTCAGACTGCAGAAATGCTGGACTTAGAAGCTGTAGTACAGCGGTGGCAGGCTGCTGAATATAGGACTTGTGGGCTGGCACAAGTAAGGGAAGGTTACTGGTTATGTTGGAATGGCTTTGCTCAATTATTACAATTTATTTATATAGCGCACACATATTCTGCGGCGCTTTACAGAGAATATTCAGCCATTCACATCCCTTCCCAAGTGGATTTTACAATTTATATTTATCTTCTACATGTACTCGCACACAAATACACACTAGGATTAATTTTTGCTGAATTAACCTATCAGTGTATCTTTGGATTGTAGGAGGAAACCGGAGCACCTGGAGTAAACCCACACAAGCACGGGGTGAATATACAAACTCCACACAGTTAGGGACATGTTGGGAAGCAGGCTGCAGGTAAGTGCTATGCACCAGTGGAAGCACGCTGCAGGTGATGTTGGATCTAAATGCTGTGAGACACCTATTGAAAAAGGTGCAGTAGCAATACTGGTGGCTGGTAACTAACACAAATGCAGAATGCTGTAGTACTGGCGACTAATACGTGGAACAGGTGCTGAATGCTGTTAGCAATACTGGAGACTGAATCAAATGCAGGATGCAAACAGGACCAGGAGCCAGGGTACTGATCTCTAGGGAGAGACATAGCGCCAGTGGCATATTTATAATGGGTGCAGTGTGTGTGGTGCACATGGGCCCCCGTGGTCCAGGGAGCCCCACACCACACACCCTGCACACGCGGGCCCCTGGATCGCTGCAGGAATCACCAGGAATTTCATGCATGCACATTAAAAAAAATCTCTGGGAAAATGGCTGCTGCACCATTTTCCTGGAGACCTGCGCATGCACGCTGGGACAGCGTTAGGGTCCCCTAATGACCCTAGTGGCCAGAGTCTATAATGCTGCCGGCAAGAGAGGAGGGGGCCCAGACTGTTTGTGCACACTGATCTCCTCCTCTCTTGATATGCCCCTGCATAGCGCAGATCGAGATTTATACAGGGCACTAGTAGCACTGATAACTCTTGTATATATGTTTTATTCAAATTTAAAATACTATATAAAAAGTATGTCACATATATATATATATATATATATATATATATTTAAACACAATATATTTATGCAAATTGCTGCTAACCGATTATAACAATGTCATTTGTATCACTGTTTATAGTATAGTATGCATAAATCCTTCAGCTTCCATAAATGCAGAAATAAGAAATGAATTCACTGTTACTTAACAGTTGCTTTAAAACCTAATTTAAACACATTTTGTGCCCAGCCAATGAACTCCAGAAAATGAATGGATTTATATTCAAATAGTATAGCACTGCCTTCAAACTCTCAGGAAGAGTAATAACAAATTACTGAACCATTTTTATGTATGAATTCATCTCCTTGCTAAATAGGAGAGGGCATAAGGTCAAGCCGTCAATTTGCTTTTTCAATTTCCATAATGTTATTGTGGAGTGTATTAATGGCAGTTGTGTAGTTGCATTCAGCTTGCTATTAGTTTTGCAAATGGGGAGATTAATGTTCCTTTTAATACAAATAAAGAGGCTGTAATTAATTTTTTACAAGATTTCTTTGATATGAAAAGTTGCACAGAGAGTTTTGTAAAGCTACCGCTCCTGTTTACCCGGCTGTAGTTGCTTGTGAATATTTTCTCCTTATTCTCTGTGATCTACCTTTGTCTGGCATGGCGCCCATTCTTAATTGAAGCCTGGCACCACACTTGAGCAGATGTACTGGGTGCTTGGTTTGAAAAAAGAAAAGAAATGGAATGGAAATCAAACAAGTTAAGAAAAACGCAAAAGTCTGGCAGATGACTAAAAACTTTTTCTTAAAGTCTTGTTTTATAGTTTAATGAAATACAAAAGGACCTAAAAAAAAAAGTCCATTTTAGAATAGAACCGAGATAACAGAAAATCTGTAAACTTTTCAAAATGTAGTGATACTTCCTACGTGAATTGCAGAGAAAGGTAGGCAGATAGATGTAGCAGGTTAACAAGCAGGCCAATAGATACATAGAAGGGCTAAGAAAAAATATTATTATAAAAAATATTATTATAATCAGCGACTTCTGAGGAATCTGCTGAATAGGCGGAGAAACGCGTTAAGTAAGCAGCTTCGCGGAGTGGGTGTTGTTTTATCGGTAGCTCTTGGAGTGGTGAGATTCACTGTGCCTTTTTGTGAGACCCATGCTCTCTGGTAACAATGTGAAGCGGACGAGCAGATTGAGCTAAACAAAAATCACCCCTATGGAATATATGTTGCTAAATGTGATTCACATTTCTGAGCATTGAACTGTTTATGCAAATGCTGCTTTTCCTGGCTTCACTAATATTTCACCTCCTATCTGCTTGAATTGCTCTAAAGGTGCAAACACACTTGCCGAGAAAATGAGCGACGTCGCTCATTTTCTCGGCAAGTGTGTATGCCGCCACTGACAATCGAAGCACGGCCCGAGGGTCGGCAACGATCGCCGCTGTCAGTGTTTACACACTCATGTTGAAATATCCCTGTGTCGAAATGTGCCATATCGACCTACAGTATTGTCAACGTTGAACTTTGAACCATGTCGACATAATACATGTCGACTAATAGTGGTTGACCTATTGAATGTCAACCTAACAACCGCATACCGTTAGAAACTGTAGATAGATAGGATAGATAGATAGATAGATAGATACTGTAGATCAGGGGTGTCCAACCAGTCAGAGACAAAGAATCTTGTTAGGTACGTCAAAGAACAGGCATTCAGCCGAAGTTGTCCATGCAAAAATGGGGCGTGACCTTGTGCCTGCTAGGCCACGCCCATGCTATAAAATACATTGAAAAAGCCAGAGCCTCATTAAATACATTTTAAAGCCAGATCCAACATAAAATACTTGAAAAAGCCAGCTCCACATAAAGTTTATTGAAAACGCCAGATACACATAATACACTTTAGCTCCACCATGTGTCACTCCAGCCAACACCCTCCTGTATCACTCCAGCCAGCACCCTCCTGTTACTCCATCCAGCACCCTCATGTGTCACTCCAGTCAGCACCCTCCTGTGTCACTCCAGCCAGCACCCTCCTGTGTCACTCCAGCCAGCACCCTCCTGTGTTACTCCATCCAGCACCCTCCTGTGTTACTCCATCCAGCACCCTCATGTGTCACTCCAGCCAGCACCCTCCTGTGTCACTCCAGCCAGCACCCTCCTGTGTCACTCCAGCCAGCACCCTCCTGTGTTATTCTATCCAGCACCCTCATGTGTCACTCCAGCCAGCACCCTCCTGTGTCACTCCAGCCAGCACCCTCCTGTGTCACTCCAGCCAGCACTCTCCTGTATTAATGGGGTATATTTACTAAAATTCGTAATTTTCAGAATGAGGTTAAAGTTCAAACACAAATGACATCGAATGTGTGAAATTGCAACTTTTTGAATTTATTACGACTAATTTACTATGCTGTCGTATTCTGCATTTTCGTGTTTTCCGATGTCGATGTCATTCGTATTTTTTGGCAGTGTTTTACTGGAGTGAATAGTAAAACACTGCCGACATTAACACAATGAATCTCGGCCGGATCTGTGAGATCCGTGCAGGGCTTCATTGTGCACCTTTCGTAAAAAAAATAAAGTGTTAAAAATAAAAATAAAAAATGCGTGGGGTCCCCCCTCCTAAGCAATACCAGCCTCGGGCTCTTTGAGCCGGTCCTGGTTGTCAAAATATGGGGGGGGAAATGACAGGGGTTCCCCCATATTTCATCAACCAGCACCGGGCTCTGCGCCTGGTCCTGGTGCAAAAAGTACGGGGGACAAAAAGCGTAGGGGTCCCCCGTATTTTTTGAACCAGCACTGGGCTCCACTAGCCAGGTACATGATGCCACAGCCGGGGGACACTTTTATTGTGATCGTGGCGGCCCTGGCATTATATCCCCAACTAGTCACCCCTTGCTGGGGTACCCTGGAGGAGTGGGAACCCCTTAAATCAAGGGTTTTCCCCCCCTCCAGCCACCCAAGGGCCAGGGGTGAAGCCCGAGGCTGTCCCCCCATCCAAGGGCGGCGGATGGGGGGCTGATAGCCAAGTGTAAAAAAACAGAATATTGTTTTTAGTAGCAGTACTACAAGTCCCAGCAAGCCTCCACCACAAGCTGGTACTTGGAGAACCACAAGTACCAGCGTGCGGTGGAAAACCGGGCCCGTTGGTACCTGTAGTACTACTACTAAAAAAATACCCAACAAAACACAGGACACACACACCGTGACAGTAAAAGTTTATTACATACATGCACACCTCCATACATACATACTTACCTATGTTCACACGAGGCTCGGTCCTCTTCTCCATGTAGAATCCTCGGGATACCTGTAAAAAAAATTATACTCACATAATCCAGTGTATCTTCTGTTCTTTGTATAATCCACGTACTTGGCAAAAAAACAAACCGGAAACCCGACCACGCACTGAAAGGGGTCCCATGTTTACACATGGGACCCCTTTCCCCGACTGCCAGGACCCCCCCTGACTCCTGTCAAAGAGGGTCCCTTCAGCCAATCAGGGAGCGCCACGTCGTGGCACTCTCCTGATTGGCTGTGCGCTCCTGTAGTGTCAGTGAAGCTGCACACGGCAGAGATACAATGTAGCGCCTATGCACTCCATTGTATCCAATGGTGGGAACTTTGCGGTCAGCGGTTGACCGAAAGTAACCTCACCGCTGACCGCAAAGTTCCCACCATTGGATACAATGGAGCGCATAGGCGCTACATTGTATCTCTGCCGTGTGCAGCCTCACTGACACTACAGGAGCGCACAGCCAATCAGGAGAGTGCCACGACGTGGCACTCCCTGATTGGCTGAAGGGACCCTCTTTGACAGGAGTCAGGGGGGGTCCTGGCAGTCGGGGAAAGGGGTCCCATGTGTAAACATGGGACCCCTTTCAGTGCGTGGTCGGGTTTCCGGTTTGTTTTTTTGCCAAGTACGTGGATTATACAAAGAACAGAAGATACACTGGATTATGTGAGTATAATTTTTTTCACAGGTACCCCGAGGATTCTACATGGAGAAGAGGACCGAGCCTCGTTTGAACATAGGTAAGTATGTATGTATGTATGGAGGTGTGCATGTATGTAATAAACTTTTACTGTCACGGTGTGTGTGTCCTGTTTTTTGTTGGGTATTTTTTTAGTAGTAGTACTACAGGTACCAGCGGGCCCGGTTTTCCACCGCATGCTGGTACTTGTGGTTCTCCAAGTACTAGCTTGCGGGGGAGGCTTGCTGGGACTTGTAGTACTGCTACTAAAAACAATATTCAGTTTTTTTACACTTGGCTATCAGCCCCCCATCCGCCGCCCTTGGATGGGGGGGACAGCCTCGGGCCTCACCGATGGCCCTTGGGTGGCTGGAGCCCTTGATTTAAGGGGTTCTCACTCCTCCAGGGTACCCCGGCCAGGGGTGACTAGTTGGGGATGTAATGCCAGGGCCGCCAGGACCACAATAAAAGTGTCTCCCGGCTGTGGCATTATGTACCTGGCTAGTGGAGCCCGGTGCTGGTTCAAAAAATACGGGGGACCCCTACGCTTTTTGTCCCCCGTATTTTTTGCACCAGGACCAGGCGCAGAGCCCGGTGCTGGTTGATGAAAAAATGGGGGAACCCCTGTCATTTTTTTCCCCATATTTTGACAACCAGGACCGGCTCAAAGAGCCCGAGGCTGGTTTTGCTTAGGAGGGGGGACCCCACACATTTTTTTTCTTACATTTAACACTTTCCCACCCCTTACCACTGATAAACATGCACGGATCTCACGGATCCGTGCATGCCTATCAGAACACGGTAAAAAAAAGCAGGTCTATTTGAAAACTGCTTTTTTTTACGATTTGTATTTATTCACGGCAGTGTTTGGCTATTGCCGGCAGTGTTTGTGAAATACAAATTTTAGTCAATTACTGAGTTCTAGCAAATAACAGGCGTATTTGACTGATGGTGTATTCATTCGTAATTTTTTACTTTGACTTCAACAAAAATACGAATGCCCTCATCACTGCCGTGATTTGAGTTTAATAAATTCCCGAGATGACACTTTGAAGAAAAAACACCATCTCGGTCAAAATCGGGAGCTTAGTAAATATACCCCAATGTGTCACTCCAGTCAGCTCCTTCATGAGCCACTCATGCCAGCACCCTCCTGTGTCACTCCAGCCAGCACCCTCCTGTGTCACTCCATCCAGCACTCTCCTGTGTTACTCCAGCCAGCACCCTCCTGTGTCACTCCATCCAGCACCCTCCTGTGTTACTCCAGCCAGCACCCTCCTGTATCACTCCAGCCAGCACCCTTCTGTGTCACTCCATCCAGCACCCTCCTGTGTCACTCCAGCCAGCTCCCCCATGTATCAATGTGTCACTCCTTCCGGCACCCTCCTGTATCACTCCAGTCAGCTCCCCTATTGTATCCCTCTTGCCAGGACCCTCCTGTGTCACTCCAGCCAGCTCCCCCTTGTGTCACTCCAGCACACCCTCATATGTCACTACAGCTGTCCCCCAACTCGTGCCATTGCAGCAGCCTCTTATATGTCCTCTGTTTGTCGGTGGCTCCCTCAGTTCTTAGTCCCCGTAGTGCTGCTGCGTGCCTGGCTGGAGTGCAGCAGTTTCCAGATCTGTTGTGGCCATGTGATTTTGAGTGTCAGGAGCCATATCTGAATAAAGAAAGAGACGCATGCGGCTCAAGAGCCACGGGTTGGCCACTGCTGCTGTAGATAGATAGAGTACTTATGTAATTTATATAAAGCAAACAGTATCCAAATAAGAGAGCTACAGTATGTAATGACCAAGCATAAAGAAAAACAATTGAAGTGCTGTCAGACCCAACAAAATTATTTTAAAACATTTACTCACAAATACAATTTAAAAAAAATATACCTCACATGGCCGGTGTTAATGCAATAAAACAATAATTAATACTCTAACAAAAAGACATATACATTTCAATTACTAAAAAGCGGTTTGCTTATATTATTAAAACACTGAGGAGTCCTCATAAGGATTTGTTAAAGCTGTCAAAAAATTACCATTTACTTAGGCCAACTTGATTGGTTAGAAGTAGAAAGGCATCATATGCTGGTCGTCAGTCATATGTTGGTCAATTGGTAATCCCACTGATATTATTAAATCATCACAATATTGACTATGAACAATAACTTTTTATTTATTTATTTATTTATTTATTACTAGCTCTTTTCCCAATAATTTCAATGGCCCAGTCATTACAGTGAGGGATTTTCATTTGATAGCATTACTACATAGAAAGCACATTGTGGAAAGCCAATTCAAATGAACTGGCCATTAAAATGAAAGGCAAAAACGTGTGTCATATGTGTCACGGTTTGTATTTTTCCTAATCACACTCATCTCTGTTTTGAACCAGTGAAAATAGGTTAGTGCTTTTCACAGCGATTTATTAAAATCATTTATATGATTGGTTAAACTGCATTTTAACAATGTCACAAAAATTTATGTCTACATATTGGTTGTTGACATAAAATCCATGTCAACATTCTGTCGACCTCCTCACCAGATAACATTTATGAGAGAATATGTAAGATGTAATTACTTACTGTGTGAGTTATGAATGTCATCTGTCCAACATTTGTGTCTCACACCAAAAAAGGAAAACATAATGACTTTTTTAAAATTTGTGTGTGCATTTACTAGATATAATGTTGTTGTATTTTCCATGGTCATAAGAACTCGGTGCCTCAATAAAACTTAATTAAAAAACCACATTAAACATATCTGAGGACTCTTCTTTACAGTGATAAAGCTCCAAGGAGATGTCTTCTCTTATCCTGTAATACTTGGAGTGCTGTAATGAAACATTCCAGTAGTAATAGCTGGAAAGCAAAATGAGATTTGAAGTTTGCAGAATGAAAGATTGTGCTAGAAGCTAGAATAAAAGCATAATGGGGGTCATTCCGAGTTCATTACACGCTGCAACTTTTTGCAGCCCGTGCGATCAACTAGACGCCACATATGGGGGAGCGTTTTTTTGCATAGCAAGGCTGCGATCGCTGCTATACAGCCCTGCTATGCTGTGCAGAACAAGACCAGGGTATGAGTTACTTACCCTGCGCGATGAATCCAGCGTTGATGGTCCCGGAATTGACATCAGACATCCGACCTCCAAACGCCTGGACACGCCTGCGTTCGCCGCACCACTCCCAGAAAATGGTCAGTTGCCCCCCCCCCACCCCCCCGGAACGTCTTCCTACTGTCAACCTTCTTGCGGTCGCCGCTGCGACCGCTTCCTTCGCTAGCGGCATTGCTGCCTGGCGACAGTCGTCGCTGGGCAATGACGCGCCTGCGCAACGCGGCCGCAGCACATGCGCAACGCGGCCAAAGAACATGCGCAACGTGGCCGCAGCGCATGCGCAGTTCCGACCCAATCACGCGGCTGTGATGAAGCGCAGCATGCGATCAGATCGGAATGACCCCCTCAGGCCGGGATGTAATGGGCGCCGATAATGCCGCCCGTAAAATTATTCCACCACATCAGACAATACAAATGTGAGTCTAGATCCCATAATTTGGGCAATGTAATGGCGTGCATATATTTCCAAGCTTCAGCGTATCAGATCTGAGGTGTCATGGTGTTTAGACTAGAATACAACCGATATTTTTGGACCAGCCGAAATGTGTCTTTTAGTATAGGAGGACCACAGTGTCAGAGAAAGCCACCCATTGTCTCCCCAAAAAAGCCCCATGATTAAAGCAACACACTCCTGAATAATTCCCAGTCCTCCAGGATGCACAAGCTTGGCTATATTCAGTGTGCAATTGCGACTGTATCTAATTATGTTGTGCGTACTACTGTACATATTTTATTTTCTAGCAGGCCGTGAACAGAATGCAGCTGATAAATAAAATATTATAGTCAAATAGGACACAAACATTTGTTAAATAAACTTAGAAGATAAAATGGGTGTTGCAAACATTGAAATGACCCCAGTGCCAGATTAAAGTCTACTTGGGCCTGGAGCTGACATTTATAAAGGGCCTATGGCAGTATGGTGTGCTGCAGACGGCATTTGACCAGGTCCACAGGAGTGTGACTAGTGATGTGGGAGGCATGACCAGTGCTGTGGGAGTGTGGTATGCACAGGCTGAGTGGTCTAACTACTGGGGGGTGGGCCTCTGTAGGAACGAGACGGCCCTCCAACCTTGTGCCGCTCTCTCCTACCCATTCTTGCTGGATTTGACTACCTGGTACTGCTGCTGATTTCTTAAGCTCAGTTTCTTGACCGGATCCAGGAACATTGAGGCCCTCTTTATAAAAGAGAAATATTATTTGTACCTCTAGAAAAAAAGAGCCATCTCCCCTGGGTCTCTCCATCACCAATTCCCCCTGCACCTTTCCAGCCACATCAGCCCTGCGTCTCTCCTGACTCATCTCCCCTGGATTTATCCTGCCTCATCCCCCCGCATTTCTCTGCCTCATCCTTCCTGCATGTCTCCAGTGTCATCTCATCTCTCCAGCCTCGTCCCTGCTGCAGCTCTCCTGCCCATCCCACCGCATCCCCCCTGTGTCGCTCCCGCCTCATCCCATGACCCATCCC